>NC_028457.1:22099773-22170803 GCF_000263155.2 Setaria italica
CTAGGCTATGATAGTGATGATGACATTCCTACTTCGGAGCACGGACATGATTATATACGACACACGTGATAGTGATGATGAGAGTTATGATCCAGTTAATCCCGATCATGATGATTACTTCTAATACATGTACAATTTTTTATTTGTCATACCATGTTATTTTTTCAAGAATGTTTAGTTCATTTTGCATATGTTTCTAAATATGTTTTGTTTATATTATACTAATTGATTTACTCCTTTTAATTGCAGGTGATTGAGCAATGGTGGGCGGTATGAGGAAGGTCGCGGCTTTTTCTCAAAAAGTTACAGGTAAAGTGTGGCGGAACACCTCGGATTATCTTGACTAAAGTCCAGTTAAGTCGCTTGACATGCGACACTCATGCCTTAATCAAGTTAACTCGATGTGCCATCGGATTTCATCCGATTTATCCACTTAACACGACCGAGTTAGCATAGCTCACACGAAGGTGAGTGGTTCCAGAGAATACAATAGATCCACAATTTGATTAACAAATTATGGCCCACTGGTTAAAATCGGAGTTTTACAAGTTCTGAAGAAAAACAACAGAAGGTAAACACATCACGGAAGCTATCGTCGGGGTCGGATGTCCCTAGTGAGGCCAGGGAGGACATCGATGATCCCATTCCCCGCCGTCCGAGGAAGGATCCCACTCGACCGTCCAACCCGGAGGGAGCTTGGGCGGCCAAGTGCCAGCAGCAAGCTCAGAAGTTGTAAATTCACCTGAAGAGAACCCACAAACAAGGCTGAGCTTCTAAGCTCAACAAGACTTAACCGACCGGTGGAAAAAACTACTCCACCATGTCTAGACATGCAAGGCTCCTAGGCTGAGGGGTTTTGTTTGCCAAAAGTGACTATGTTAGGTCCTTGCTTTCAAAGTTTTAGCTCAGATTCTAAGTTTATTTACCCGTCTAGGTTGGCAACTTACACTAAGCAAACATAGATCCAACTTTATGTATATAAGCTCATCATCAAGACCATGTCATCATCAGACTCCTTCATTACTCAGTGTAGCATTATGATCAAGCAGTCTCAAACTGTGAGAGGCAGACGAATCGATTCGAGTTCTTTAACCATGCATGGTGAACCTAACCTCACAACATCCGCGCACCACCGAGGGTCGCTTCCTATGTCGGCCTTCCCCATCAATTCCCTAACCCATGTCGGGTCCACTTCCTTTGGTGCAAGGTTCCACAGACCCGGCCTCTGCCATTCTGTGACCACACTTGCCACCACGTGCAGCCGCAGGGGAACTTCGTTCCAAGGACAGTGGAGCGACCGCTCACGTTTAGGTTCATTCAGGTACTAGGCTTCGCCATCCCATACTGGGTATGAGATTATTACTTTCAAACACTTGATCACGAACACCACCACTGTCGGGCCTTAATGGTTCAGTAAACAGACGGGGCGATCAGCTAACCACCAAAAGAGTTAACCCAAAACCTTGCCCAATCCATTGTCCTTATAGTTGTAACAAAAGAAAACAACCAACTCCTATAACTCGCGAGTGACAGGAAATCACTCGGCTTTTACCGATTCCTATTTAAGCATTGCAACTACTCGACCCAACAGACTAGTGTACATTTCAAAGGAACTATGGCATGCATCTATGGTTGCAAACAACTCCTATACGTCAATGCACAATCATGAGAAGGAAGGCATGCGCAAGTTTGGAAAGCTGGGTTCATGCTCCGAGGCTCACCTTCAAGCGGAGAGGAGGTGAACTGGTCCTCAGCTGGTGCTGCTTCGGCTTCTGGAATTGGCAACTCAGCTACAACTCCGTCTTCGGGCGCCGGGTGTAGCTCGTAGTTGCCGTCAGCGAGATGTAACTCTACACGAATGCAAATGCAGGGGTTAGTGTTTAGATGATTATTTCAACAACACTTGCACGTGAAGGCTCAGACACTTGTAGCACGCTACAGAAAAGGTGGGGGAAGTTCACTTTAGTTGGGGAGAATAGGATAAAAGGGTTGGATAGGGATAAACTTTGGATCTGACCCTAAAAGTTTAGGAATAACTGTGCCGGGGTCCTTAGACTTAACACCGGGGAGTCCCCAATATTTTGCACAGATACCCTCGGGTCAAGGAAAAGGATACCGCTAAGTCATCGGGCGAGGTGATAAGGGTCAGTGAAACAGACAGGGTCGGGCGAGATGGAAAAGGGGTCAGGCGAACCGGAAAGGGGTCGGCAGCTTACCTTAAGGTTTATAGGTGAAGCTTGGGGTCGGGAAGGAGTAGACTTGGGTGGAAAGACTAAAGCACAAAGGCTTGGGCGGCGGCGAGGTTGAACAATGCTCCAGCGGCGGCGGAGCTTTTTGTGGGCAACAAGGAAGCTCTAGCACAGCACGGAGGAGGAGACAGCTGGGTGGATTGGGGAGAAGCGGACTTGAGTGGAGAGGGAAATCTCTCAAGATCTCAGCGGGAGTGCTCAAGTGCTCTCAGAGTAGGGGCGGTGAAACAGCAATGGCGGAGGAACTCCTGTGGGACTCTGGCATTCCCTTTTATAGCGGCGCGGAAGAGAGATAGATTGAGCTGTACAAAGACCGGAAAGAAAAAGGATGGAGTGCGCTGCCATGGTGGTGATTGAGCGGCGATGGGCGGCGGAACAGGACCTTGGAGATAGAGTCTTCGGCTATTGGGCACTGGAGACAGGGCGGCGTAGGCGCGGTCTTGCCGGGGTTTAGATTTGGCGGAGGCGAGCGTAGCCTGGTTGCGTCGAGCGGCGGATTTGAGGGTGGCGACTTGACAAGCATGTGACCAGAGGGAAGGCACTGTAAGCGAGGATGCAGCAGGCAAAGTGACAGGACAAGCGACCGCGCGGGCGAGCGCGAAACAGCGGCATTGCTGGGGCACATTACTGGTGAGGCGGAAAAAAAAGGAGCTGTCGCTGCCAGAGTCGGGGTTGGCGAGGGAGGTATCGTCGTGGAGTGAGCTCGTGGGCGGCGCAACTGTGGAGGGGTGGGAAAACCGGAAGGCATCGGGTCTTGCAGCCGGGGATCCGGTGAGATGATGGGCGCGGGTCGCGAGGCGGTCTGACGCAGCAGCGGCAAAACTTTGCCACGGCGGCGACGGGTCACCTTGGTGCGGCCGGCGAGGGCACGAGCGAGACGAGGCAAGGCAGAAAGGGTTGCAGAGGGGCTTCCGCTGTGATTGGGGAGGAGGGCGCGTGGATCCATCCTGTCACAGCCGGCGACTGGGCGAAGCGGCGGGTGTTGGAGAGATCAAGCCACGCGGCGGGGAAGCTCTGAAGCGGGCGCATGCTGCTCGATCGCGTCTACCTCGGTTGATCCGGGGAGAAGGATTTCGGGTCCACCAGCCAGTCTCGGTTGTTCCACAGCTCCAAGATTGAAAGGAACACTACCTTTGGGGGACTCAGAAGGAACCGACGGTTTTGGTTGGGTTCTCAGGGGTCGGGACTAAGAACTGGTTTTGGAGCGCTTAAGCTCCGGGGAGCTGAGACAGTGGGATTAGGAACTTTCAGTTAAAGATTAACTCAGCTAATCAACCAAGGTCGTTACAACCTACCCCCCTTAAAAAGAATCTCGTCCCGAGATTCGGGTGTAAGGGTAACCAGTGGGGGTGTGCAGTTCTTACCTCCTTGGGTGGAAAGAAAACCTCGGAAGTGTTTGTTCAGATACTCCTCTGTTTCCCAGGTTGCTTCTTCTTCTGTGTGGTTGTTCCATAGTATCTTGTACATTTTCACAGTCTGTCGCCGGGTATGTCTCTCTTTTCGGTCGAGGACCTTGGCTGGATACTCGGTGTAGTTCAGGTCGGACTCGATTTGAAGTTCCTGCTGTTCCAAGACCTCAGTTGGAACTTGGACACACTTCTTCAGTTGGGATACATGGAAAACATCATGTATGGCCGAAAGCTATTCTAGGAGTTGGATCCGGTAAGCAATGGGTCCACAAATTTCCACAATTTCATAAGGACCAATGCAACGGGGAGCCAATTTTCCCCTTATTCCAAACCGCTGCACTCCTTTCGTCGGGGAGACTCGAAGATACACGTGATCACCAATGTCAAAATGCAGGGGTCTTCTTCTCCTGTCGGAGTAACTCTTCTATCGAGATTGAGCGACCTTGAGGTTTGCTTGGATTACCTTCACTTGCTCTTCTGCTTCCACTACTAAATCAGGGCCATAGGTCTATCTTTCGCCAACTTGTGACCAATTCAATGGCGTCCGACATCTTTGACCATATAGGGCTTCAAACGGTGCCACCTTCAAGCTAGTCTGGTAGCTGTTGTTATAGGAAAACTCTGCTAAGGGTAAGCACTGATCCCAATTCTTGTCATAATGGATGACACAAGCTCTTAACATGTCTTTAAGGATCTGATTTACTCTTTCGGTCTGGCCATCGGTTTGAGGGTGATAAGTAGAGCTACAAATGAGTTTGGTGCCAAGTGATGCTTGTAGCTGTTCCCAAAAACGCGCTGCAAACTGGACACCTCGATCTGAGATGATCGTCGTAGGCACACCGTGCAGGTAAATAATGTGGTCACGATACAACTCCGCATATTTCTTGGTCAGGTAGGTGGTGTGAATAGGAAGGAAGTGGGCAGTCTTGGTAAGACGATCCACAATAACCCAGATGGAGTCATGTCACTGCGATGTAAGGGGCAGTCCAACAATGAAGTCCATGCTGATGTCTTCCCATTTCCAAGAGGGAATAGGTAGGGGCTGCAGGGTACCTGCTACCTTTAAATGGCTAGCTTTGACACGCTGGCAAGTGTCACATTCTGAAACATTAGCGTGCAATCTCTGGCTTCATTCCACTCCACCAGAAAGTTTGACGGAGATCATGATACATCTTATTGCTGCCAGGATGGATTGAGAACTTGGAGAGATGAGCTTCATCTAGGATTTGCTTTCTCAGATTGGGGTCGGATGGTACAAAAAGTCAATTTCCATAATACACTCTCCCATTCTCATCCTGTCGGAATTGCTTGTACCCTTCATCCTTCCATGAAATCTTCCTTTTGATTCGCCTTACTTCCTTGTCCTCTAATTGTGCTGACCCAATTTGGTCCTCAAGAACATACTCAAGGGATATATGACCGAGGGTTCCATGGGAAACAATTTCTAAACTGAGCTTTCCCATCTCCTAGCACAGAGTGTCTGGGAAGTTGGTTGCCATCAAGCAATTGCAATGAGTCTTGCGGCTAAGAGCATCGGCCACCACGTTGGCCTTGCCGGGGTGATAGTGCACTTCCAAATCATAATCCTTTATCAACTCCAACCATCTTCTTTGGCGCATGTTGAGGTCGGCCTGAGTGAAGATGTACTTGAGGCTCTTGTGATCGGTGTAGATGTTACAGTGGGTGCCCATCAAATAGTGTCTCCATATCTTTAAGGCATGAATCACTGCTGCCAACTCAAGATCATGGGTCGGATAGTTCAGCTCATGAGGTAGTAACGCCCGCGAGGCATAGGCAATGACTCGGTGGTCTTGCATAAGAACACACCCAAGTCCAATGCCAGAGGCGTCGCAGTATACGTCGAATGGTCGGGAGGGGTCAGGTTGAGCTAAAGCTGGGGCTAAGGTCAGCAAGTGTTTCAAGGTGTTGAAGGCTTCCTCACACTTGTTTCTCCAGACAAATTTGACCTCCTTCTTCAGTAGTTTAGTCATCGGCTTAGCTATCTTGGAGAAATCCGGAATGAAGCGCTGATAGTAGCCTGCTAGTTCAAGAAAACTTCGGATCTGGTAAACGGAAGTGGGCGGCTTCCAGTCCATGACTTCTTGTACTTTGCTGGGGTCAACTGCTATGCCCTCTCGAGAGATGGTGTGTCCCAAGAACTTGACACTCTCTAACCAGAATTCACACTTGGAGAATTTGGCATAGAGCTGATGATCTCTCAACCGTTGAAGAACCATATGAAGATGTTTGGCATGTTCTTCTTCACTCTTAGAGTACACCAGAATATCATCAATGAACACCACTACGAACTTGTCCAGTTCGGGCATGAACACCGAATTCATGAGATACATGAAATAGGCGGGTGCATTGGTGAGTCCAAAAGACAAAACCAGGTACTCGTAGAGTCCATATCTTGTGGAGAAGGCAGTTTTGGGAATGTCACAGGGTCTGATCTTGATTTGGTGATAACCGGAATGAAGATCAATCTTGGAGAACACTCTGGCTCCAGCTAATTGATCGAACAGAACATCAATGCAGGGAAGTGGATACTTGTTCTTGACAGTCACCACATTGAGAGGTCGGTAGTCCACACACATGCGTAGACTTTTATCCTTCTTCACAAACAAGGTTGGGCAACCCCAGGGTGAAGTACTGGGTTGGATGAAGCCTTTCTCCAACAGATCATGTAGTTGGGTTTTTAACTCGGCCAGCTTGGCGGGTGGCATCCAATAAGGTCTCTTCGATATTGGGGCGGTGCCGGGCTGCAGTTCAATGGCGAACTCGATATCTCTATCTGGTGGCATGCCTAGCAAGTCATGTGGAAACACATCCGGGTACTCGCAGACAACAGGAAGGTTTTCTATCCGAGCTTCTGATATAGGGTACGCACAAGGAATTGCGTACTCAGGGTGGGTCAAGGATAGGGTAGAACTGCCATGCAAGGGTGAGTTGATGTAGAGAGCTCGGGTAGCTGCATCTAGAACCACTTGGTGTCGGGTCATCCAATCCATCCCAAGGATGATATCTATTTGTTCTAGGTCAAGGATGATGAGATTCTCCCTAAAAAGAGTTTGGCCTAGCTGGATAGGTACAAGGGTAACTATCTTGTCTGAGGCTATCTGTGGCAGATCCTCTTCGGATTAGCTTGATTAAACATGATTAAGTCGCCTAATATGCGACACTCATGCCTTAGCCAAGTTAACACGAAGTGCCGTCGGATTTCATCCGATTTAACCACTTGAACAGGACCGAATTAGCAAACTCACACGAAGGTGAGCGATTCCAAAGAATACAACAAGTCCACTGATTTAACCAACTTCACCATTTAGTTCAACATTCAAAACAAACATCAGAGTTTTACAAAGTTCAAAGGAAACAACAGAAGGTAAAACAACAAGCGGAAGCTACTTCATCGGGGTCGGATGTCACTGGAGAGGCCAACCAGGAGATCGATGATCCCTCTCCTCGCCGTCCGAGGAGGGATCCCCCTCAACTGTCCAACCCGGAGGGAGTTGGGGTGGCCAAGTGCCAACAGAAGAAGGCTCGGGAGCAGCAACTTGACCTGAAAAGAAAAGCCACAACAAGGCTGAGCTACTAAGCTCAACAAGACTTAACCGACAGGAGTAAGGCTACTCCACCACTTCTAGACATGCAAGGCTCTTTGGCTGAGGGGTTTGTTTGCCAAAAGCACTAGGTGTATCCTACTTTCAAGTTTTAGCTCAGGTTCTAAGTTCATTATCCGGTCTAAGTTAGCAACTTATTCTAAGCAAATGTAGAACCAACCAAAAGGTATGTATATAACATCATCAAGACCATGTCATCATCAGATTCCTTTATTACTTAGGGTAGCATAGCGATCAAGCAGTCTCAAACTGTGAGAGGCAGATGAATCGATTCGAGTTCTATAACCATGCATGGTGAACCTAACCTCACGACATCCGCGCACCGCCAAGGGTCGCTTCCTGTGTCGGCCTTCCCCATCAATCCCCTAACCCGTGTCGGGCCCATTTCCTTTGGTGCAAGGTTCCACAGACCCGGCCTCTGTTCTGTGACCACGCTTGCCACCACGTGCCACAGCTAGCAGGGGAAACTCCGTTCCAAGGACAATGGGGCGACCGCTCACATCTAGGTTCGATCCGGTAATAGGCTTCCTCATCCCATAATAATGATGAGGTTAGTACTTTCAAACACTTGATCACGAACACCACCACGGTCGGACCTTAGCAAGTTCCATAGACAGACGGGGCGATCAGCCAACCACCAAAGAGTTACCCAAAACCCTGCCCCATCCATCGTCCTTATAGTTGTAACAGAAGAGGAAACAACCAACTCCTACAACTCGCGAGTGACAGGAAATCACTCGGCTTTTACCGCTTCCTCTTTAAGCAAAGCATCTACTCGGTCCAACAGCTAGTGTTCAGATCAAGGGATCTAAGTCATGCATCTATGGTTCCAAACAACTCCTATACGTAAATGCACAAACAAGATGAAGAAGGTATGCGCAAGTTTGGGAAAACATAGGGGGGGTTTTCATGCATCCGAGGCTTGCTTTCAAGCGAGAAGGAAGGAAGCTGTTCTTCTGCTTGGGCGGCTTCGGCTTCTGGAAACGGAAGTTCGGCTACACCTTCGTCCTCTGGCGCTGGATGCAGCTCCTAGACGCCGTCGGCGAGACGCAGCTCTACACAAAATGCAATGCAAGAGTTAGCATTTAGATGGTTATTTCAACAGCAACTCTTGCAAGCTCTAGTTCAGAAACTTTGTAGCAAAGCTACGGAAAAGGTGGGGAAGTGTACTGAGGTTGGTGGGGATCATGATAGAAGGGTCGGATAGGAAGGAACTTTAGGATCGGACCCTTAGACTAGAGGAATAGATGTGCTGGGGGTCCTCAGGCTTTAACGCAGAGAACTCTCCGATTTTACACATATACCCTCGGGTCAAGGAAAAAGGATACAGCCGAGCCCTCGGGCGAGGCGGAGAAAGGGTCGGCGAAACAGACAGGGTCAGGCGAGGCGGAAAAGGGGTCGGGCGGACAGAAGGGGTCGGATGAGGCGGACAAGGGGTCGGACGAACAGAAGGGGTCGGACGAGACGGACAAAGGGTCGGCAGCTTATCTTCGGCTCACAGGTGAAGTTTGGGGTCGGGAAGGAGCAGACTTGACCGGAAGGACTGAAGCACTAAGACTTGGGAGGGGGCGACGTCCGGCAGTGCTCAGGCGGCGGCGGTGCTTCTTGTGGACAACAAGCAAGCTTTGGCACCGAGCGAAGGAGCAAGCGGCTGGGTGGATTGGGAAAGGCGGTCGGGGAGCGGAGAGGAGAGTTCCGTAGGGACTTAGGTGGTAGCGCTTGAGCACGAAGCAAAGGAACGGCGGTAAGACAACGATGGCGAAGGGGGAACTCCGACGAGGCTCCGGCGTTTCCTTTTATAGCCGTGCCGAAGAGAGAGAGAGCTGGAGCAGCACGAAGATCGGGAAGAAGCGATGGAGTGCGCTGCCGGGGCGGCGATTAAGCAACGGGGGCGGTGGAGCAGGACTTCGGGGATGACACCGGCGGTCATTGGGCTCCGATGACAGGGCGGCGCAGGCGCGATTTTGCCGGTGGTTGAGGTTTGGCGGAGGCGGGCGTCGTCGTGCGGTGGATCTGTTGGAAGTGACCAGGGGAACGGTACTAGAAGCGAGGGCGCACAGGTGAGAAGACAGGCGGCTGCGGTCACGCGGGCGAGCGCGAAGCAACAGATTGTTGGGGCGGAGCTCTGACAGGGCGGAAAAGGAGTTGTCGCGGCCGTGGTTTGGGTTGGCGAAGGAGGAATCGTCGCGTAGCGCGGACCATGGCGGCGCGACTGTGGAGGGGCGACGGAAAAGACGGGCGGCATCGGGCTCCGCAGCCGGGGGTCCGGTGAGGTGATGATGGGCGCAAGCGGCGAGGCGCTGCAGAAAGGTTGCAAAGGGCTTCCGCTGCGATTGGGGAAGGGGGCACGAGAATCCATCCGGTCGCGGCCGGCGATGGGGCGGAGCAGCGGTGTCGGAGAAGACGAGCCACGCGGCGGAGAATCTCTGAAGCGGGCATGCTACTCGAGTGCGTCTGTCGTGGGAGATCTGGGAGAAAGATTTTTTTTTGTGGGCCCACCGGTCAGTCTCGGATGGTCCACTGCTCAGATTGAAAAGAGATACCGTGGGAAGACTTAGAAGGATCCGGTGGTAGTGGCTTGGGGTCGGCGGGGTCGGAACTGGGGAAAACGGCGGGGAGGGGTCGGATCTCAGGGATCGGGACCGAACTGGAGGTTGAGTACTTAAACTCGGTAAAGCTGAGACAGGGGATTAGGGACTCAGATTAACTCATGAGATTTGGGGTCGGTCGTTACAGCCTACCCCCCTTAAAAACAATCTCGTCCCGAGATTCAGGTGTAAGGGTAACCAGTGGGGTGTACAGTCCTTACCTCCTTGGCTGGAAAGAAAACCTGGGAAATGCTTGTTCAAGTACTCTTCTGTTTCCCATGTTGCCTCATCTTCTGTGTGGTTGTTCGATAAGATCTTGTACATTTTTACCACTTGGCATCGGGTACGCCTCTCCTTATGGTCAAGAACTCTGGCCGGGTACTCAGCATAGGTCAAGTCGGGCTCGATTTGAAGTTGCTCCTGCTCTAAGATCTCGGCTGGGACTTGGACACATTTCTTCAGTTGTGATACATGAAAAACATCATGTATGGCCGAGAGCTGTTCTGGGAGTTGGATCCGATAGGCAACTGGTCCACAAATTTCCATAATCTCATATGGGCCAATGTAATAGGGAGCCAACTTCCCCTTCACTCCAAACCGTTGCACTCCTTTTGTCGGGGAGACCCGGAGATACACATGATCACCAATGTCAAACTGCAGGGGTCTTCTTCTCCTGTCGGAGTAACTCTTCTGTCGAGATTGGGCAGCCTTGAGATTTGCTTGAATTACCTTCACTTGCTCTTCGGCTTCTACCACTAAGTCAGGACCATAGGTTTGTCTTTCTCCAGTTTGTGACCAATTCAAGGGTGTCTGACATCTCCGGCCATATAAGGCTTCAAATGGTGCCATCTTCAAACTGGTCTGGTAGCTATTGTTATAGGAGAACTCTGCCAATGGCAAGCACTTGTCCCAATTCTTGTCATAATGGATGACACAAGCTCTTAACATGTCCTCAAGAATCTGATTAACTCTTTCGGTTTGACCGTCGGTTTGAGGATGATAGGTTGAGCTACGGATGAGTTTGGTGCCCATGGATGCTTGTAGCTCTTCTCAAAAGCGTGCTACAAACTGAACTCCTCGATCAGAGATGATCGTCCTAGGCACACCGTGTAGGGAGACAATGCGGTCAAGGTACAACTCTGCATACTGCTTGGCCGTGTGGGTGGTGTGGACAAGAAGGAAGTGGGCAGACTTGGTCAGGCGGTCCACTATAACCCAAATGGAATCATGTCGCTGCGATGAAAGGGGCTGTCCAACAATGAAATCCATGCTGATGTCTTCCCATTTCCAAGAGAGAATAGGTAGGGGCTGCAGGGTACCTGCTACCTTTAGATGGCTGGCCTTGACGCGTTGGCAGGTGTCACATTCTAAAACATACCGGGCAATTTCTGGTTTCATTCCACTCCACCAGAAGGTTTGACGGAGATCATGGTACATATTATTACTGCCAGGATGGATTGAGAACTTGGAGAGATGAGCTTCATCTAGGATCTGCTTCCTCAAATTGGGGTCGGCTGGTACAACCAATCGGTTTCCATAATACACTTTCCCAGTTTCATCCTGTCGAAACTGCTTATACCCTTCATCCTTCAAGGAAATCTTCCTTGTGATCTGCCTTACTTCCTCATCCTCTAACTGTGCTGACCTTATTTGGTCTTCCAAAACAGACTCAAGAGCTATGTGGCCGAGGGTTCCATGGGAAACAATTTCCAAACGGAGTTTTCCCATCTCATGACACAAAGTCTCGGTGAAGGTTGTTGCCGACAAGCAGTTGCAAAAGGTCTTGCGGCTAAGAGCATCGGCCACCATATTGGCCTTGCCGGGATGATAGTGAACTTCCAAATCATAAACCTTTATTAACTCCAACCATCTTCTTTGGCACATGTTGAGGTCGGCTTGAGTGAAGATGTACTTGAGGCTCTTGTGGTCGGTGTAGATGTTGCAGTGAGTGCCCATCAGATAGTGCCTCCATATTTTTTAGGCATGGATCACTGCTGCCAACTCAAGATCGTGGGTCGGGTAGTTGAGCTCATGAGGTCGTAACACTCCTGAGGTATAGGCAATGACTCGGTTGTCTTGCATAACAACACACCCGAGTCCAGTGCCAGAGGCGTCACAGTACACGTCAAACGGCCTAGAGGGGTCGGGTTGGGCCAAAACCGGGGCTGTGGTCAGCAAGTGCTTCAGGGTCTTGAAGGCTTCTTCACATTTGGCGTTCCACATGAATCTGACCTCTTTCTTCAGCAGCTCAATCATCGGCTTAGCTATCTTGGAGAAATCTGGCATGAAGCGCCGATAGTAGCCTCCTAGTCCAAGGAAACTGCGAATCTGGTGCACTGAGGCGGGAGGCTTCCAGTCCATGACTTCCTATACCTTACTGGGGTCGACAGCTATGCCATTCTGAGAGATAGTGTGTCCCAAGAACTTGACACTATCTAACCAAAATTCACACTTGGAGAACTTGGCATAGAGCTGATGATCTCTCAACCGTTGGAGAACTACACGGAGATGATTGGCGTGTTCTTCTTCGTCCTTCGAGTACACTAGGATATCATCAATGAACACCACCACAAACTTGTCCAACTCGAGCATGAACATGGAGTTCATGAGATACATGAAGTAAGCGGGTGCATTGGTGAGTCCAAAAGACATGACTAGGTACTCGTAGAGTCCATATCTGGTGGAGAAGGCTATTTTAGGGATGTCGCATGGTCGGATCTTGATTTGGTGATAACCTGATCGGAGATCGATCTTGGAAAACACTCTTGCTCTAGCTAACTGATCAAACAAGACATCAATGCGGGGAAGTGGGTACTTGTTCTTGACAGTCACCGCATTGAGGGGTCGGTATTCTACACACATGCATAGACTCCCGTCCTTTTTCTTCACAAATAGGGCTGGACAACCCCAAGGTGATGTACTGGGTCGGATGAAGCCTTTTTCCAATAGATCATGCAATTGGGTCTTCAACTCGGCTAGCTCAGCAGGTGGCATCCGATAGGGTCTCTTGAATACCGGGGCGGTGCCGGGGATCAACTCTATGGAAAACTCCACATCTCTATCAGGTGGCATGCCGGGCAAGTCCCTTGGGAACACATCCGGGTACTCACAGACAACAGGGAGGCTTTCTAGCCGGGCTTCCGATAGACGGTACGCACAAGGAAGTGCGGACTCAGGGTGTTTCAAGGATAGGGTAGAACTGCCATGAAAGGGCGAATTGATGTGGAGGGTTCGGGCAGCTGCATCTAGGACCACTTGGTGTCTGGTCATCCAATCCATCCCAAGGATGATATCTATTCCTTCCAGGTCAAGGATGATAAGATTTTTCTTGAAAAGAGTTTGGCCCAGCTGGATAGGTACAAGAGTAACGATCTGGTCTGAGGCTATCTTCCTCCCAGGAGTGGAGATTACATATGATCCTTTAGTGTGACCAACATTCAGCTCACATCTTTCTCTAGTCTTACTCCCGATGAAACTATGGGAGGCTCCCGAATCAAACAACACAGCAACAGCTTGATTTAAGACAAGGAAAGTACCCGTCATCACTGGCGCACCTTCGTGGAGTTCGGTCAAGCTGGTGTAGTTGAGCCGTCCTTGGCGAACTTGCACCTTGGGCCTTCTTCCTCTGTTCGCCATGGGGTTCTGGCCAGGCTGCTGTTTTTTGTTCCTGGGGCAGTCCTTAGCAAAATGCCCTTCATTGCCGCAGGTGAAGCAGCAGTTACCAGTTGCCGGGCGCGGTGGTGGTTGAAAACCAGGAAAACGAGGTGCTGCCGCTGGCAGGGGTCGGGCAACCCATCTTCCTGATTGCTGGGGTCGGCTGGGCACCTGTGGAGGAACTATCCTGAACCTTCGAGTGGGCGGGCTCAGAAATTCCACGGATGCCTTCCTTTTCTAGTCGGCTTTGAGAGCCTGCATGCAATCCTCTTGGGAGATGGACAAATTGACCAACTCGTTGTAGGTATCCACCTTAATGGGGTTCAACCTTTCTCTGGGCTCCAGGTTTAGTCCTTGGCGGAATCTGTCCCACTTCTTCTCATCTATGTCCGCATGATAGCCGGCATAATGGCACAGATCATTGAAAGCTTGGGCGTAGTGCAGGACATCTCGGTTTCCTTGGGTAAGGGCCAGGAACTCGTTGAGCTTGCGCTCCAGGAGACCTTCCGGAATGTGGTGTCCTCTGAACGCCGTTTTGAACTCGTTCCAGCTGACAACATGGTCGGCCGGCAACATAGCATGGTAGTGATCCCACCAGAGCCGGGCGGAACCACGTAGCTGTTGGGCCGCAAACCGGGCTTTGTTGTGGTCGGGGCACTAGGCGGTGAGAAGCTCGAACTTGGATTCGATGGTGCGAACCCAGGCGTCTGCGTCGAGCGGGTCTTGTGTCTTCTGGAACAAAGGGGGCTGCGTCCCCAAGAAATCCTCATAGCGAGCAACATGAGGTTGCTGTTGAGCCCTTCCCCCATGGGGCTGCTGCTGCTGTTGTCCTTGTACCAGATGCCTCAGCAGCTCGGTTTGAGCCGCTAAGATTGCCTCCAGCGGATACGGGGGCGGGGGTGGGGGAAGATCCTATCTTTGCTCGCTGCCGCTGGGCACAGGACACAGAGCCAGATCTGGTGCGATGCGCCATCTGCAAGAGTCAACGTTCCATTAATTCCATAACCTCAGAAGTACTCCAACAGATGGGAACGCACATCTTAAATTCTCAAATGCGACTCTGGCCACAATGCAACACAACACAGCTTTATAAAGGAGACACGCACTTCTTCTTGCCAGCTTAGCAACTATCTTAGCTCTGCACACGACTTCGGGCGAACCATAACCAGATTCCAGGAGTTCCATTATATCTGACCTTAGACTAAGGGGTCGGGCTAGGCGAAACAACTCAAGAAAAGGGGTCGGCAAAACGAACCACACAAAAAGGGGTCGGATGAAGGGAACCGTATAGGAAGGGGTCGGGCGACGCCGAGAATTGCCTTGAGGGGTCGGGCGCGTCCGACCTCGCGACCCGGGGTCGGCCAAACTTGGACAGACCCACAGAAAATGGGTGTGTGGTCACAGCACAAACTCACACCGTCTGGTATCCCAAACGGGTTGCAAAAGGGGTCAAAGGTCAGGCTAAGATCTGATTTCAACTGAGATAATTACATTGCTGATCTTAAAACACAAGAGGAAGTACTCAACTCCAGGCTAACCTATTACAGGACTATCCAAAACTTAGGCTGCCGAGGAGTACAACAAAAAGATTAGCTCCCTACAACTCTCCATCTACGAGGGAACACTGTGGGTTGGAGAAGGGGCATCGCCATCCTCAATGTCCATGCTGGATGCTCCCATGACCTCCTCAGGTCTTCTTGCTCTTCCAACTGCATCTGGAGGGCATGCATGTTGTCAAGCTCAGCGTGATGCTTGTCCAGATGGGCATTAGCTATTGCTAGCTCCATTTCTACTTCCATCTTCTCTTCGGACAGCTCGATCATGCCATCCACAGAATCGGCTACTTCTCCCTCAAGCTCGGAGATTCTATCTTGCACGTCGTGGATTTGGATGCCTCTTTGGATGAGTTGATATGTTTGGCCCACCATGTCTCTTTTGGCGGCGTTGAGGTGTCCCTGAGTATCCACGGCGATCCGAGCAAAGACAGCCATGGCTCGGCCTTGAAGCTCGATCAGCCGGTATAGGGTTGACATACATCTGATGCTGGTGGAGATGGTGATCATCGAGTGGGATGTGGCCAACACTTCGATGTTGTTGACGCGGTCGAGCCACGCCGGGTCTAGGCGATTCCTTGCAGGGAACAGGCCGATAGGATCCAGGGTGATCTCCAGCGGGTGCATCTGACAGAACTGAGTGAGGAGTTGTAGAGCAGCTGACTCCCATGTATCTTCCAGTGCGTGACTGTAAGCTGAGATTCCAAGCTGGGGCCACTCAGGCCGCACAGGAGGGGGAGGTACTACTGCCTGCACGTTGCACCTTTGGACGCCGTGCTCCAGGTACAACCGTCCCACGTACAAGGGCGGAGACTGATACCCAAACCACTTCAAGGTGTCCCACAGAATAGCGGGAAAACCCTCAAAGTGCAAGCACGTAGAATGGGAGATGCCATAGGCGCCATATAGAATGTGTCCGGGGGCGGCCATCTGGAACCAAGAACCAAAACAACATGAGATAGAACTCTGAGAAGAAAGGGGTCAGACAGGAAAGTACCTGGATTTAACCGAGAACAAGCTGGAAGAAACTAGAAGTCCTTAGAACCGAAGAAGAGCTTTTCCAAGGCAAGGTTGCTTTAGGGAGAGTGATTTTACGGATTTTTGTTCATGTCGCATGCACGGCCTACCTCGTTCTCAACCAAAACAACTGCCAAAACTTTGGGCTTACACAGTCAGTGCTGGTGGCGAGGCAACGAGTACGTCTCTCCCTATAATAGCTAGTCGTTTCTAGCAACGTCTCCTAAGCAAACGCGGCTAGTGTACCTGCAGAAAACACAACCTCATGAACCTTTCGTGCCAGCACTCACGAAAGCATCCCCAAACATTACCGTTCACTATAGGAACGGCACCCATGCATTCAAGGCTGCATGGACAGCACAACAACCGTGGAAATAGGTTCCCTTTGAATGGGACTGTATAACCCTTCGCATACTCGTGATGCGGAATCAGCGCACGTATAATAGATGTGGCGAACAACCGTGATGATAGGCTCGTTGGAATCGAGCCATACCACCCTTCGTATGAATAAACATACGGAACCTGCACACGTATGATAAACGTGGGCCAAACAACCGCGATGATAGGGTCCTTTGAATAGAACTCCCTATCAACCCTCACATTCTCGTGATGCGGAACTCGGCACACGTATGATACATGTGGCGAAGTGCTGGAAGGTTAGCAAGATAACCAATTAAGTATTAGCCACCTAAAAACAACCCCAAAATCCCCTAGGGCCTCTCGTACTAAGTCATCCTTAACGATCGTACGAGATTTTTCAAAAGGTTTCTTTGCAACTTTTAATTAAAAGAAGTGATTAGGGCCTATTGTGTTCTCTGTCTTGCTAAACTCGGCTCTGATACCAGCTGTGGTGGATCCACTTCGGATTAGCTTGATTAAACATGATTAAGTCGCCTAATATGCGACACTCATGCCTTAGCCAAGTTAACACGAAGTGCCGTCGGATTTCATCCGATTTAACCACTTGAACAGGACCGAATTAGCAAACTCACACGAAGGTGAGCGATTCCAGAGAATACAACAAGTCCACTGATTTAACCAACTTCACCATTTAGTTCAACATTCAAAACAAACATCAGAGTTTTACAAGGTTCAAAGGAAACAACAGAAGGTAAAACAACAAGCGGAAGCTACTTCGTCGGGGTCGGATCTCATTGGAGAGGCCAACCAGGAGATCAATGATCCCTCTCCTCACCGTCCGAGGAGGGATCCCACTCAACCGTCCAACCCGGAGGGAGTTGGGGTGGCCAAGTGCCAACAGAAGAAGGCTCGGGAGCAGCAACTTGACCTGAAAAGAAAAGCCACAACAAGGCTGAGCTACTAAGCTCAACAAGACTTAACCGACAGGAGTAAGGCTACTCCACCACTTCTAGACATGCAAGGCTCTTTGGCTGAGGGGTTTGTTTGCCAAAAGCACTAGGTGTATCCTACTTTCAAGTTTTAGCTCAGGTTCTAAGTTCATTATCCGGTCTAAGTTAGCAACTTATTCTAAGCAAACGTAGAACCAACCAAAAGGTATGTATATAACATCATCAAGACCATGTCATCATCAGATTCCTTTATTACTCAGGGTAGCATAGCGATCAAACAGTCTCAAACTGTGAGAGGCAGACGAATCTATTCGAGTTCTTTAACCATGCATGGTGAATCTAACCTCACGACATCCATGCACCACCGAGGGTTACTTCCTGTGTCGGCCTTCCCCATCAATCCCCTAACCTGTGTCGGGCCCATTTCCTTTGGTGCAAGGTTCCACAGACCCGGCCTCTGCCGTTCTGTGACCACACTTGCCACCACGTGCGACAGCTAGTAGGGGAAACTCCGTTCCAAGGACAATGGGGCGACCGCTCACGTCTAGGTTCGATCCGGTACTAGGCTTCCTCATCCCATAATAAGTATGAGGTTAGTACTTTCAAACACTTGATCACAAACACCACCACTGTCGGGCCTTAGAAAGTTTCATAGACAGACGGGGCGATCAGCCAACCACCAAAGAGTTACCCAAAACCCTACCCCGTCCATCGTCCTTATAGTTGTAACAGAAGAGGAAACAACCAACTCCTACAACTCGTGAGTGACAGGAAATCACTCAGCTTTTACTGCTTCTTCTTTAAGCAAAGCATCTACTCGGTCCAACAGCTAGTGTTCAGATCAAGGGATCTAAGTCATGCACCTATGGTTCCAAACAACTCCTATACGTAAATGCACAAACAAGATGAAGAAGGCATGCACAAGTTTGGGAAAACATAGGGGGGGTTTCATTCGGGGCTTGCCTTCAAGCGAGAAGGAAGGAAGCTGTTCTTCTGTTTGGGCGGCTTCGGCTTCTGGAAACGGAAGTTCGGCTACACCTTCGTATTCTGGCGCCGGGTGCAGCTCGTAGACGCCGTCAGTGAGACGCAGCTCTACACGAAATGCAATGCAAGAGTTAGCATTTAAATGGTTATTGTAACAGCAACTCTTGCAAGTTCTAGTTCAGAAACTTTGTAGCAAAGCTACGAAAAAGGTGGGGAAGTGTACTGAGGTTGGTGGGGATCAAGATAGAAGGGTCGGATGGGAAGGAACTTTAGGATCGGACCCTTAGACTAGAGGAATAGATGTGTGGGGGTCCTCAGGCTTTAACGCAGAGAAGTCTATGATTTTACACATATACCCTCGGGTCAAGGAAAAAGGATACAGCCGAGCCCTCGGGCGAGGCGGAGAAAGGGTCGGCGAAACAGACAGGGTCGGGCGAGGCGGAAAAGGGGTCGGGCAGACAAAAGGGGTCGAACGAGGCGGACAAGGGGTCGAACGAACAGAAGGGGTCGGACGAGACGGACAAAGGGTCGGCAGCTTACCTTCAGCTCACAGGTGAAGTTTGGGGTCGGGAAGGAGCAGACTTGAGCGGAAGGACTGAAGCACTAAGACTTGGGAGGGGGCGACGTCCGGCGGTGCTCCGGCGGCGGCGGTGCTTCTTGTGGACAACAAGCAAGCTTTAGCACCGCGCGGACGAGCAAGCGGTTGGGTGGATTGGGAAGGGCGGCCGGCGAGCGGAGAGGAGAGTTTCGCAGGGACTTAGGCGGTAGCGCTTGAGCACGAAGCAAAGGAACAGCGGTAAGATAGCGATAGCGAAGGGGGAACTCCGGCGGGGCTTCGGCGTTTCCTTTTATAGCAGTGCGGAAGAGAGAGAGAGCTGGAGCAGCACGAAGATCGGGAAGAAGCGATGGAGTGCGCTGCCGGGGCGGCGATTGAGCAACGAGGACGGTGGAGCAAGACTTCGGGGATGACACTGGCGGTCATTGGGCTCCGATGACAGGGCGGCGCAGGCACGGTTTTGCTGGTGGTTGAGGTTTGCGGAGGCGAGCGTCGTCGTGTGGTGGATCTGATGGAAGTGACCAGGGGAACGGCGCTAGAAGCGAGGGCGCACAGGTGAGAAGACAGGCGGCTATAGAGCTCTGACAGGGCGGAAAAGGAGCTGTCGTGGCCGTGGTATGGGTTGGCGAAGGAGGAATCGTCGCGTAGCGCGGACCGGGGCGGCGCGACTGTGGAGGGGCGACGGAAAAGACAGGCGGCATCGGGCTTCGCAGCCGGGGGTCCGGCGAGGTGATGATGGGCGCGAGCGGCGAGGCGCTGCAGAAAGGTTGCAGAGGGCTTCCGCTGCGATTGGGGAAGGGGGCACGAGAATCCATCCGGTCGCGGCCGGCGACGGGGCGGAGCGGTGGGTGTCGGAGAAGACGAGCCACGCCACGGAGAAGCTCTGAAGCGGGCATGCTACTCGAGTGCGTCTGTCGCGAGAGATCTGGGAGAAAGATTTTTTTTTGTGGGCCCACCGGTCAGTCTCGGATGGTCCACTGCTTAGATTGAAAAGAGATACCGTGGGAAGACTTAGAAGGATCCGGTGGTAGTGGCTTGGGGTCGGCGGGGTTGGAACTGGGGAAAACGGCGGGGAGGGGTCGGATCTCAGGGGTCGGGACCGAACTGGAGGTTGAGTACTTAAACTCGGTAAAGCTGAGACAGGGGATTAGGGACTTAGATTAACTCACGAGATTTGGGGTCGGTCGTTACACTATCTTCCTTCCCGGAGTGGAGATCACATATGATCCGTTAGTGTGACCAACACTCAGCTCACATCTCTCACTAGTCTTACTCCCGATGAAGCTATGGGAGGCTCCCGAATCAAACAAAATAACAACAGTTTGATTATGGACAAGGAAGGTACCCGTCATCACTGGCGCACCTTCGGGGAGCTCGGTCAGGCTGGTGTAGTTGAGCCGTCCTTGGCGAACTTGCACCTTGGGCCTTCTTCCTCTGTTGGCCATGGGGTTTTGGCCATGCTGATGATTCTTGTTCCTGGGGCAGTCCTTGGCAAAAAGCCCTTCATTTTCGCAGCTGAAACAGCGGTTGCTATTCACAGGGCGCGGCGGCGGTAAGGTCGGCTGGGGCGCCTGCAGTTAGAAACCGGGGAAACGAGGTGCCGCTGGTGGTGGAGGGTGAGCAATCCACCGTCCCGATTGTTGGGGCCTGTGGGGCATCTGAGGGGGAACCATCCTAAATCTCCAAGCGGGCGGGCTCGGTAATGCCACTGAGGCTTTCCGCTTCTGGTCAGCTTTGAGGGCCTGCATGCATTCCTCTTGAGAGATTGCCAGATTCACCAACTCATTGTAGGTATCCACCTTGATGAGATTCAACCTCTCTTTAAGCTCCTGGCTCAAGCCTCTGCGGAACCTATCCCTTTTCTTCTCGTCGGTATCAGCATGATAGCCAACGTAGCATCACAGGTCAGTGAAGGCTTGTGCGTAGTGTAGGACGTCACGGCTTCCTTGGGTAAGGGCCAAGAACTCATTGAGCTTGCGCTCCAGGAGACCTTCTGGAATGTGATGCCCTCGGAAAGCGGTCTTGAACTCGTTCTAGCTGACAGTATGGTCGGCCGGCAGCATGGCATGGTAGTGATCCCACCAAAGCCGGGCGGAACGACGCAGTTGTTGAGCTACGAACCGGGCTTTGCTCTAGTCAGGGCACGGGGCGGTGAGGAGTTCGAACTTGGATTCGATAGTACGAACCCATGCATCTGCATCGAGTGGGTCTTCAGTCTTGTGGAAGGTCGGGAGCTGCATGCTCAAGAAGTCCTCATAACGAGCAACTTGAGGTTGTTGATGAGCTCTCCCTTCATGGGGCTGCTGTTGCAGCCCTTGTACAATGTGCCTTAGCAGCTCAGCTTGAGCTGCTAGGATGGCTTCCAGCGAAGGTGGGGGTGGAGGCGGAGGAAGATCCTACCTCTGCTTGCTGCCGCTGGGCATAGAGCCAGATCGGGTGCGGTGCGCCATCTGCAAGAGCCAATGTTCCATTAATTCCATAACCTCAGAAGTATTCCAATCAGGCGGGAACGTATACTTTAAATCCCCAAATTACAACTCTTGCCGATAGTGCAACACAACAACATTTCTCATTAAGGAGATATACACCTCTTCTTGCCATCTCAGTTAGCAACCATCTTAGTTCTGCACACAACCTCGGGCGAACCAAAACCGTATCCCATGGGTTCCATACATCTGACCTTAGGCGCTCGGGTCGGGCAAAGAGAAACTGGGCAACAAGGGGTCGGGCGAGGCGGAGACCTACCTCGAGGGGTCGAGCACATCCGACCTTGCGACTCGGGGTCAGCCAAGCTTTAGTCAGACCCACAGGAAACTTGTGTGTGGTCACAGCACAAAACTCACACAACTTGGCATCCAAAGCGTGTCACAAAGGGTCAAAAGTCAAGTCAAGATCTGATTTCACTAAGATCATTTCATTGTTGTTCCCCAAAACACAGGAGGAATACTCAACTCAAGGCTAACCTATTACATCACTATCCAAAACTTAGGTTGCCGAGAGTACAACAAAAGATTAGATTCCTACAGCTCTCAACCTATGAGGGAACACTGTGAGTCGGAGAAGGGGCGTCGCCATCCTCAATGTCCATGCTGGACACTCCTACTACCTCAGCAGGGTCTTCTTGTTCGTCCAGCTGCATCTCCAGGGCATGGATAGCATCGAGCTCGGCGTGGTGCTCGTCCAAATGAGCATTAGCAACTGCAAGCTCAATCTCAACTCCCACCTTCTCTTCGGCAAGCTGGATCATGCCATCCTCCATGTCTGTCACTTCTTCCTCGAGCTCGGAGATCCTAGCTTGCATGTCATGGATCTGTATGCCTCTCTGGATGAGTTGATATGACCGCTCCACCAAGCCTCTCTTGGTGGCGTTGAAATGCGCTTGGGTGTCTACGGCTATCCGAGCCAAGACAGCCATAGCTCGGCCTTGAAGCTCAATCAGCCGGTACAGTGCTGACATGCACCGGGTGGTGGTAGAGATGGTGACCAGCGAATGGGAGGTTGCCAACACCTCCATGTTGTTGACGCGGTCAAGCCAGGCTGGGTCCAGCCAATCCCTAGCGGGAAACAAGCTGATTGGGTCCAAGGTGACGTCAAGCGGGTGTAGCCGACGGAACTGGGTGAGGGCCTGCAAGGCAGCCGACTCCTAGGTGTCCTCCAAGGCATGACCATAGGTCAAGACCTCGAGCGGGAGCCACTCAGGCTGTACAGGGGGTAGAGGTACAACCACCTGCACATTGCATCTCTGCACTCCGTGTTCCTGGTACTCCCATCCCACGTACAGAGGCGGGGATTGGTACCCAAACCACCTTAAGGTATCCCACAGAATAGTAGGAAAACCCTCAAAGTGTAGGAACGTAGAGTGGGAAGCGCCGTCAGCACCGTAAAACACGTGTCCGGGGGCAGCCATCTAGAAGCAAGGACCGAAACAAGCGTGAGATAGAGACTCTAAGAAGAAGAACAGATCGGGCAGGAAAAGCACTTGGAGTTCAAACCAGAGCGTAAGCTGGAAAGGAAGCTAGAAATCCTTAAACCGAAGAAGAGCTTTTACCTAAGCAAGGTTGTTCTAGGGAGGGGGTTTCACAGATTTTAGTTTATGATGCATGCACGACCTACTTCGTCCTTTTAACCAAAACAACTGCCAAAACTTTGGTCTTACGCAGTCAGTGCCGGTGGCAAGGCAACCAGTACGTCTCTCCCTATAGTAGCTAGTCGGGTTCTAGTAGCGTCTCCCTAAGCGAACGCGGTTAGTGTACCTGCAGAAAACACAGCCAGCTGAACCTTTCATGCCAGCACCCATGAAAGCATCCCCAAGCATTATCATTCACTATAGAAACAACACCCATGCGTTTAAGGCTGCATGGACAGCACAACAACCGTGGAAATAGGTCCCCTTTGAATGGAACCGTATAACCCTTCGCATACTCGAGATGCGGAATCTACGCACGTATAATAGACGTGGGCGAACAACCGTGATGATAGGCTCATTGGAATCGAACCATACCACCCTTCGTATGAGTTAACGTACGAAACCTGCGCACGTATGATAAACGTGGGTGAAACAACCGCGATGATAGGGTCCTTTGAATAGAACTTCCTATCAACCCTCGCATACTCGTGATGCGGAACTCAGCACACGTATGATACACGTGGCGAAGTGCTGGGGGTTAGCAAGATAACCAATAAGTAATAGCCACCTAAAACAAACCCAAAAATCCCCAAGGGCCTCTCGTGCTAAAGTCATCCTTAACGATCATACGAGATTTTTCAACATTTTTCTTGCAAATTTTTATTCAAAAATATCGTGTTTTAGGACCCATCGTGTTCTCTGTCCTGCTAAACCTGCTCTGGTACTAGCTGTGGCGGAACACCTCGGATTATCTTGACTAAATCCCGGTTAAGTCGCTTGACATGCGACACTCATGCCTTAATCAACTTAACTCGATGTGCCGTCAGATTTCATCCGATTTAACCACTTAACAGGACCGAGTTAGCATAGCTCACACAAAGCTGAGTGGTTCCAGAGAATACAACAGATCCACAATTTGATTAACAAATTATGGCCCACTGGTTAAAATCAGAGTTTTACAAGTTTTGAAGAAAAACAACAGAAGGTAAACACATCGCGGAAGCTATCGTCGGGGTCGGATGTCCCTGGTGAGGCCAGCTAGGACATCAATGATCCCATTCCCCACCGTCCGAGGAAGGATCCCACTCGACCGTCCAACCCGAAGGGAGCTGGGGCAGCCAAGTGCAAGCAGCAAGCCCAGAAGTTGCAACTTCACCTGAAAAGAGAAGCCACAAACAAGGCTGAGCTTCTAAGCTCAACAAGACTTAACCGACCGGTGGAAAAACTACTCCACCACGTCTAGACATGTAAGGCTCCTTGGCTAAGGGGTTTTGTTTGCCAAAAGCGACTATATTAGGTGCTTGTTTTCAAAGTTTTAGCTCAGATTCTAAGTTCATTTACCAGTCTAGGTTGGCAACTTACACTAAGCAAACATAGATCCAACTTTATGTATATAAGCTCATCATCAAGACCATGTCATCATCAGACTCCTTCATTACTCAGTGTAGCATTATGATCAAGCAGTCTCAAACTGTGAGAGGCAGACGAATCGATTCGAGTTCTTTAACCATGCATGGTGAACCTAACCTCACGACATCCGCGCACCACCGAGGGTCGCTTCCTGTGTCGGCCTTCCCCATCAATTCCCTATCCCGTGTCGGGTCCACTTCCTTTGGTGCAAGGTTCCACAGACCCAGCCTCTGCCATTCTGTGACCACACTTGCCACCACGTGCGGCCGCAGGGGAACTTCGTTCTAAGGATAGTGGAACGACCGCTCACGTTTAGGTTCATTCAGGTACTAGGCTTCCCCATCCCATACTGGGTATGAGATTAGTACTTTCAAACACTTGATCACGAACACCACCACTGTCGGCCCTTAACGGTTCAGTAAACAGATGGGGCGATCAGCCGACCACCAAAAGAGTTAACCCAAAACCTTGCCGTGTCCATTGTCCTTATAGTTCTAACAGATGAAAACAACCAACTCATATAACTCGCGAGTGACAGGAAATCACTCGGCTTTTACCGATTCCTATTTAAGCATTGCAACTACTCGACCCAACAGACTAGTGTACATTTCAAAGGAACTATGGCATGCATCTATGGTTACAAACAACTCCGATACATAAATGCACAATCATGAGAAGGAAGGCATGCGCAAGTTTGGAAAGATGGGTTCATGCTCCGGGGCTTGCCTTCAAGCGGAGAGGAGGTGAACTGGTCCTCAGCTGGTGCTGCTTCGGCTTCTGGAATTGGCAGCTCAGCTACAGCTCGGTCTTCGGGCGCCGGGTGTAGCTCGTAGTTGCCGTCATCGAGATCTAACTCTACACGAATGCAAATGCAGGGGTTAGTGTTTAGACGGTTATTTCAACAACACTTGCACGTGAAGGCTCAGACACTTGTAGCAAGCTACAGAAAAGGTGGGGGAAGTTCACTTTAGTTGGGGAGAACAAGATAAAAGGGTCGGATGGGGATAAACTTAGGATCTGACCTTGAAAGTTAAGGAATAACTGTGTCGGGGTCCTTAGACTTAACACCGGGGAGTCCCCGATATTTTGCACAGATACCCTCAGGTCAAGGAAAAGGATACCGCCGAGTCCTCGAGCGAGGTGATAAGGGTTGGCAAAACAGACAGGGTCGGGCGAGACGGAAAAGGGGTCGGGCGAACCGGAAAGGGGTCGGCAGCTTACCTTCAGGTTTATAGGTGAAGCTTGGGGTCGGGAAGGAGCAAACTTGGGTGGAAAGACTAAAGCACTAAGGCTTGGGCGGCGGCGAGGTTGGACAATGCTCTGGCAGCGGCGGAGCTTTTTGTGGGCAACAAGGAAGCTCTAGCACAGCAGGAGGAGCAGACGGCTGGGTGGATTGGGGAGAAGCGGACTTGAGCGAAGAGGGAAATCTCTCAA
Organism: Setaria italica; assembly: GCF_000263155.2. NCBI lineage: Eukaryota > Viridiplantae > Streptophyta > Magnoliopsida > Poales > Poaceae > Setaria > Setaria italica. The sequence goes on from NC_028457.1 coordinate 22,125,687, forward strand.
GAGCTCAGTGGGAGTGCTCAAGTGCTCTCAGAGTAGGGGCAATGAAACAGCAATGGCGGAGGAACTCCGGTGGGACTCTGGCATTCCCTTTTATAGCGGCGCGGAAGAGAGATAGATTGAGCTGCACGAAGACCGGAAAGAAAAAGGATGGAGTGCGCAGCTATGGCGGCGATTGAGCGGCGATGGGCGGCGGAATAGGACCTTGGAGATAGAGTCTTCGGCTATTTGGCACTGGAGACAGGGCGGCGCAGGTGCGGTTTTGCCGGGGTTTGGATTTGGTGGAGGCGAGCATAGCCTGGTCGCATCGAGCGGTGGATTTGAGGGTGGCAACTTGACAGGCGTGTGACCGGAGGGAAGGCGTTGTAAGCGAGGTTGCAGCAGGCGAAGTGACAGGAAGAGCGACGGCACGGGCGAGCGCGAAACAGCGGCACTGCCAGGGCACATTACTAGCGAGGTGGAAAAAAAAGGAGTTGTCGCTGCCGGAGTCGGGGTTGGCGAGGGAGGTATCGTCGTGGAGTGAGCTCGTGGGCGGCGCAACTGTGGAGAGGCGGGAAAACCAGAAGGCATCGGGTCTTGCAGCCGGGGATCCGGCGAGATGATGGGCACAGGTCACGAGGCGGTCTGACGCAGCAGCGGCAAAACTCTGCCACGGCGGTGACGGGGCACCTTGGCACGGCTGGCGAGGGCACGAGCGAGACGAGGCGAGGCAGAAAGGGTTGCAGAGGGGCTCCCGCTGCGATTGGGGAGGAGGGCTAGTGGATCCATCATGTTGCGGCGGGCGTCGGAGAGATCAAGCCACGCGGTGGGGAAGCTCTGAAGCGGGCGCATGCTGCTCGGGCACGTCTACCTCGAGAGATCCGGGGAGAAGGATTTCGGGTCCACCAGTTAGTCTCGGTTGTTCCACAGCTCCAAGATTGAAAGGAACACTGCCTTTGGGGGACTCAGAAGGAACCGGCGGTTTTGGTTGGGTTCTCAGGGGTCAGGACTAAGAACTAGTTTTGGAGCACTTAAGCTCCAGGGAGGTGAGATAGAGGGATTAGAGACTTTCGGTTGAAGATTAACTCAGTTGATCAACCAAGGTCGTTACATAAAGCTTCAGGGTCCTCTTCAGGGTTTTCTTCAGGAAGAGGTCGAGGGAAGAGTGGATGTAGGGGTTGAGGCAGGGGTGGGGCAGAGGTCGAGGAAGAGGTCCAGACTCGAGGCAGGGGTCGAGGGAAGGGTAAAGGGCCGAGGCACCCGTCGCCTGAAATAGAGTCGGCATCTGAGGAGGAGATACCTTCCGCGCACGGCTCTGGTGATGAGGAAGAGGAGCAGGAGGAGCAAGTGCAGGAGTAGGAGCAGGAGCAGGAGGGGCAGGAGCAGGAGCAGGAGGGGGAGGAGGGGGAGGCAGGGGGTTCACAGACCCAGATCTGGTTGCGAGGTCCATCGTCCCTCCCGGCTCGACTGATACCTTTCCACAGACGCCCGCTGATTCAACCCAATGGGAAGCGGTGCGTGACTTTAGATGTTCTGAATAATATTTCATTTAATGTGTTGAAAATTACAATGGAAACTAATAATTGATCACTTGTGCAGGAGTTGGATTAAGCTCAGTGGGGGTGATCACAACCGCAAGGTCAACGGCATCCTTGGCCTGTTGTGCAGGATACACTTCCCGGGCTTGGTCGAGCGCGGTGGACGGGTGGAGCCGGCCTACACGTGGGACCACTACGTCGCTGCCGATGACTTTGCTGACCGTGAAAATAGGTCATTCCCAAACAAGGCATTGCAGGTGAAGGGTGAGCTGTGGGTAAGTATTTCTCAATACATCACCTGTACTGTACAATCTTGAAATAACAACTATATACACCTCTATATATATGCAGGACTTCTACAGATGCCAGGAGGGTTTCGAGGCCCGGGTGAATGCCATCTGTGATGAGGTTGCCAAGAAGCTTGTGAAGGATATGCACTACGAGTCGCGCATCCAAGCCATCATCTAATTCTACGCTCAACATAGAAATATGAAAGTAAAAAAAGATGAGGCAAGGACAATGAACCTGACCAAGGACCAATTCATGACGGTAAATATAGAATGTTGATACTTACTTTATTTGACAATAATCACGCTTAATTTCTTTTTTCACATGTCACACTTGATGATGTCGGTGCCTGCGTGGTGTTGCCGGGCGCACATGCAGTGCTAGGAAAGGATAGTGGACGTGTGGGTCGAGCCCGGGTGGTTGGAGAACCACCTTGGTTGCCGTCAGCGGCGTTTGATGATGCGAGGTGCATCACACCATTAGGGCAGCTTGAGACTTGATGAGTATAGGGAAAAATGGGTACGTGAATTCATTTCTTTTGTCTAATGCTCAATTCAGCAAAATTTCTAATGATTTTGTATTTTGTCCGTAGTCGTCCTCACATGATGGCCAACCTTGGTCCCAGTTCAAGGGATGGATTCTATCCAAAAAGGGTAAGGCAACGGCCAACATCGACGTGAACCTGGACGACCTGCCCAAGGCGTACTCTGATCCTAGCATCCATAGCTGCATCACCTCCTACACAATGATGGCAACGGAGATTCATGGGCCAGATTACGATCCGAGCACCCAGGATCTAGATGGAGAAGTGGTGATGAGGGTGGGAGGAGGGAAGAAGCATGGCCGGTATTGGATTGGTGATAGTGTAATCGACACGACCTCTAGTCCCAGTCTCTCTCAGATCCGAGCAAGGAGCACGGACTCAAGGCCAGCGATACGCCCACGGCCGACCATTGCACAGTTTCAAATGGAGGCTCTTCAGGTTCTTTCTATTTCATTCATCGTTCATTGGTTGTTATATACTTTACCTTTGCATTGGAATATTGCGATGAAAAATTGTAGGCCCAAGTGGAGAGGCAACAACAGGAGATGGAGGTGAGGGTGGAGCGAATGGTTCGGCAGAGGATGGAGGCCGAGCGTCAGAGGATGGACGAAGAAAATCAGTTGAGGATGGAAGAAATGTTTCAATACATGCAAAATTTCGCTACTGCTACGAGTATGGGTACACCACTACCACAGCCACCGATGATATTCCCTCCACCTCAGCCACCCACACATACTCCTGTGAGTCACTTGAACTTTAGTTTCAATACTTGACTTAGTTAGCTCAAACATGACTTAGTTACCTCAAATGACTTAGTTTGCTCAAAGATGACTTATTTAGCTCAAATGATATCAATCTTGTCTCACACGTCTTCTTTTATGTGCAGAATCAATCGATGGCTTCGAATTCCCAAGCTCAAGACCCAGATTTGTCACAGCGGTTCACAGGGATGCCACCTCACTGACTTATGCATTTTTTCTGAACTACTTGTTTAATCTTGAACATATACTTGTGGAATTGTGGTTTGTTGAAACTAGAACATGTACTCGGTGATTTATGTGCATGTGACCTAAAATATATGTCTGTGATGCTTATTATATGCCTGTGATGTAATATACATGCCTGTGATTTTTGTTTGAAAGGGGTCCTTTATACGTAAGAAAGCAATAAAAACAGGGGGGATTTTGCCACTTTGCCGAGTGTTTTGGTTTATACACTCGGCAAAGCGGCTATTTCTGTCATTTTCTGTTAATGTTTCACCGAGTGTCGTAGTTTTGCCAAGTGTATCCGCTTATACACTTAGCAAAGAGGCAATAAAAACAGGTCTGTACGCGACACTTTGCCGAGTGTGTCCAGGTGACACTCGGCAAATTTGCTATACTTTGCTCAGTGTTTCGACGTGGCACTCGGCAAACGTGCTGGCCTTTGCCGAGTGCCTTTCTATGAAGCACTCGGCAAAGCCCCCGTCACCGTGCTGTGTTGTTACTCCGTCTTCGCCGATGGTTTTTTTTACCGAGTGTTTACTGACACTCGGCAAAGATATTTGCCGAGTGCCCGACATTTGACACTCGGCAAAGTTCTGTTTGCTGTTAAAATCTTTGCCGAGTGTCAGATGCCGAGTGTAACACTCGGCAAACGCTTTGCCAAGTGTTTTGAGGCCTTCGTCGAGTACCCCTGGCACTCGGCATCTTCCCTGTTTCCTGTAGTGTCTGTTGCTCGTGTAGATTGTTATACAATATTGGTCCATTAAAAATTGTTTGCTATCTTTCTATTTTTTCTTGGAATCCCATTTTTTTCTTCTACCATAATGAAATAGCTAAAACACAACTGACATCGTCCTGTTTATACTTCAAAAATTGTGCTTTCGCATTTGACTAAACTAGAGGGGTGACAAACAATCATATTTGCATTGTGGAGAATGAAAAAGAAAATTGAAAACTATACACTGATTAGCAATTCATGCTGTTCACAATTTGGAGGACAAAGAAAACGTATAAACAAAAAACTCAGATAGAAAGATGAACAAAACATCATGTTCTATTTCCCTATACTACTAAAAAGACCAATTGGGCGACAATTTTTTCATATATCCGTTGCCCCAGTACCATGTGTTCATCTGTCTGTCAACTCCTCACCAGTACCCTCTGTTTTTACATCCATCTGCCAACTCGTCACTGTGCCCTTCAATTGCTTGCTATCGATCCATGGGACACTGCAAAATTTCACCCTATGTTCCACTTCTCCATTCCATGTGAAGAGACTGTGACACCCTAAGGATGACTTTGGAAACTCGAATCCCGCTGGGGTCCCCTCGTTTTCCGAGGCATGGAAGCCCATGCGGGGAAGGGGGAACTGACCACGGAAGTCGTCCCGTCATATAGGAGCCCATGAGATGTGGCCACTTGATCCAATCCACGAGTTCTCCCCGACCGAGCCCTCCCCACCTCGAGGGCCCGAACGACGCTTCCCTGAGTGAAGGGTTACAAGGTAGGCTATGCTAGCGCAAAACAAAATTTTCTACCACGTAAACCAGAAAAACTATCGTATATGGATCACAGGATTACCACTAGACGCGCAGATGCGGAAGTTGATGAAGCGCGTCGGGGCAGTGTAGTCGAACATGTCCACGTCCAGCAGCTCCTCAGCAGCTCATCCACGTGCAGCGGCGTCCTCCTCGTGCGGTGGCTCGTCAAGCTCCTCATCGGCTCGTCAGGCTCTCGTGCGGTAGCTCGTCCAAGTGCTGCAGATGCAACACCTCCAAGGTATCCAAATGTGCGGGGAGGAAGCGTCGCAAGCTGGGCTGCTAGGTCCACGAGTGCAACAAGGCGAGGGCGTGGGAGGCGCGATTGCTGCTCGTGTAAAAAGGGACAAAACCCTAAGCCACCCCCACCCCTCAATATATATAGAGGTCCTAACGGGCCTCTAGGTCCGAGGCCCATTAGTACTCCTAAACCTAGCCCAATTCGGATCAAATCCTCATTAGGCTTCCAGCCCCTTAAGTGCGTGACCCTATAGGTTCGTATACATATAGACATGGCGCGAGTACTCCTACTTGCCCAATAGTTGGTAGCGGCCTCTAGCAAGACATACCAACTCCTATACGCACACGAAGATCATATCAGACGAACCATCACAACATCACGTACATGCTATTCCCTTTGCCTCACGATATTTGGTCTAGCTCCAAGCCAACCACTCTTTCTCGATGCTGTGATTCGGAATCCCTCTCTAGGTTAACTCTTAACCTCACATAGCATGGCCATGCATTTCCGAATCTGATCACTCAAGGGGCCCAGAGATATCTCTCTCAAATAGAGAGGGGTAAATTCCATCTTGACTGACCATGCCTCACAGCATGCTTCTTGACAAACCTGAAAGGTACCTTTATAACTACCCAATTACGGTGTAGCATTTAATAGCCCCTAAGTAAGTCGATCCACATCTTGAGTACATGCGACAATCTCAGGTCTAAGGACAAAGCGTACACATTGTGTAAAGAGAGAATTATGTAACTCGCGTTGGGTCAGTCCTAGCACATGTCTCTACACATGCTCACATTATTAGTTTGACATCTTCATGTCCATGACTTGTGAAACATAGTCATCAACTAATACATGTGCTAGCCTAATATTCATGTGTGTCCTCACATGAACTCCAACTAGGGACAACTTTTAGAATAACCATACAAGTAAAGAGTTTCACACACAATTCACATAATTGCAAATCAATTCAAGTAGCCTTTAATGGATATTCAAGGAACACAATATAAAACATGGATACAATGGAATTCATCATCTCTATGATTGCCTTTAGGGCACACCTCCAACACTGAGTGCCATCGCCACCGAAGCGACTCGAGGAAAGCTAGTGCCAACTTGCCAAGCCCCCACCACTCCGTCCAATTGCTGCCGTCTGTCAGCCTTCCCAACCGGCGCCATGGCCCACCTTCCCGTCTGATGCCGCTGTCCCTTTGCATTCTCGTCCGGTGGTGCCACTCTGCCTCCCTGTCAACACCAACGCCGCCACTCACTTGACGTGTCGAGCTGCAGCGAAATCTCTACATTGGCCGCATCATGTGCATCCACCATGGTGCCTCCAAATCGTCTTCTTCTTCGGCCCATGTGAGTTCTCCCCCTTTCCCCTCTCATGATATCCTAGATCTTACAGATCTTTATTACTAGTTCTGGGGTGGCAAGATACTGGAGGACCTCAACGCATTTGCCTCCACCATTAGTCAAGGGATGTCCGTGCTGCTCTTATTTCTTGCGTTGATGATCCTGGGAAGCACAGGTGTGGATGAGTGAGTGGGATGCATAAGCACCTGAGCTACAAAGTATCTAGAAGTAGATGTGTCATACTATGTGTCGGTGTTTTAGACCGGCAACCCGCCTAGGGGTACCCTAGGTGGTCTTTTATAGGGTAAGGGCCATCGAGAATCAAGGAGTCAATGGTGATGCAAGGAACACGATTTAGACAAGTTCGGGCCGCTAGATCGCGTAATACCCTACGTCCTGTGTGTTTGTTTGTATTGATCTTAGATGCACTTGGAGTTATTCTTGTTTGAGGGGGGTCCCTGCCCGCTCTTATATACATGGGAGGGCAGGGTTACAAGTCCGAGACCTAGTCGAGTGCGATTACAGAGTTCTACTCGATATGGCCCGAGTAGTTTCTATTTACATACTAGACTAGTCCGAGTGGGATACACCTATTCCTTTGTATTGATCATATCCGAGTATGTCCCTTAGTGGGCAGTTCAGGGTCTACTCGTGGGCCTGGGGTGCATGCCCGACAAGCCCTCGAGTACTTTGTAGTCATGCGCCACATTCTCGAGTACTGTGGGCACTACCCGAGTAGTTCGTCGTAGAGGTTGTAGTGTCCGGAGTGCTCGAGTATTGTCGCGTGGCTAGAAGGTACTCTTCTTGCTCCTTCGATTTGCTTCTTGTTCCAAGGATTTTATATGGTAGTGCGATGACAATCGCACTCCATATGGAGTAGCCCCCGACCCTTAGGTTGAGTCAAAGAGTCAAGCTTAGGGTCAATCCTACTTCTTGGCCTTTTTACTCTTGGTAATCCGAAAAAGAAAATTCTGACCATCGGGTACGGTACCCGCAGCCCCCGAGCACTTAGGCAATTTTTGTCGTTAAAGTGGTCAAAACCCATTGATAGGAGTAGCCGTTGAGTGTTTATGGCATTAAATCTGTTTAAAACCTTTCCGTTGCGTAACTTACGCTTGGAATCCGGGGGCGACGGAGATATAACTGGAGGGCCCCCTTTCGGTTAGGTTTACACACCATTGTAACAGATCTACTTTTCTTCTTCTCCTGCTTTTCCGTTCCTCATTTGCGCCATCGCAATTGTCTAGCGCCGCCGCCGCCATTGCTGCTCTTTTGAGAGAGATCCGAGGTTGAGTGCATTTTGCTGTGGCTGAAGTCGGTGGATGCACACCAAGAAGATATGGAAGAAACCTGAGAAGGCTCAGGGCAAGGCTCCAGTGGCGGGCAAGGTGAAGTCAAAGAAGGGGAAGGAGCTGGTGTTGCCGGCGTTGAAGGTGGGGCCGACAAACCAGACTGCGCCGCTGCCGCCTAGAGCGACGTGGTAGCATTCTGTGATGAAGGAGGCGACCGTTCAGGCGCTTGTTGATGCCAAGCTTCTGCAGGCAAGGAAGGTACTCAAGTGGAGGCCTACCTTTGCTGACGCATGACAGTTTGAGAAGCACCCGAATGAGACGGTTATGCTTGCTCATTTTGTGGAGAGGGGACTGGCCGTGCCTACCTCTGACTTCTTCAGAGGTATCCTCGAGTACTACAAGCTTCAACTTGTACACTTGAACCCCAATGGTGTACTGCACATGTCATTTTTTGTGCACCTTAGTGAAGTTTACTTGGGAGTTCCTCCTAGCCTTAAACTGTTTAGGAAATTGTTTTGCTGCAAGCCTCATCCTAGTGCACTTAGGACGGAGGTCTTTGGGGTGTTGGGTTCCAAGTCAGGAACTCGAGCGCGTACATTGACTACAATTTGACTGACTCCCATGGGGAGTGGAAAACGAGGTGGTTCTATATTGGGAACCATAATTCTCGCTTGCCAGTGGTTACTGGTCACGCGCCAAAGCACGTAGAGAATTGGGTGAGTGAGCCTGAAGATACCCCAGAGCTCGACCACTTGCTACACTAGATTGCCGAGTTGAAAGCAGTCGATTTGACTGGGGTTCATGTGGCGGCCAGCTTTCTCAAGAGAAGAATTCAGCCCTTGCAAAAACGGGCTCACTTGGGTGGGGAGTACTCGGGTTTTAATGACCCGTCACGTATGTCTCCGGATGATATTTCTGATGATGATGTTGAGGCGCTGCTAGCCAAGTTCTTTAGGAACTATCAAGGAGTACCAGTTATTCCTTCAACTCTTCGTCAGTTTGATGCTTGGTATCAGCCAGAAGTGGTATGACCTTTCACTTTGACTTGTACTTTTTGAACTTTTGGGATATTTGTTTGAATATCGACTTCTTTTTGTAGTCCCGAGTCCTTGCTGGCTATCTGGTGCAGTTAGAAGAAGAAGAATCTGTTGTTGAGGAGTCAGACGATGAGCCCTCTCCTCCTGTGAAGAAACGCCGAGTAGTCCGCAAGAGGTCTGCTGCTAAGTCTGCCTCGACTTCTCCTCCTCAGAAGTCTCAGGGTGCCATGGTATGTAGTCGTGTACTCACTTGTAGCTGATGGATTTTAACTCGTAATCTTTTGATCACTCTATCTGTCTCAAAAGGCTGACCACGCGGCGCTTGGTGACGATGAGGCTACTTCGGATGAAGTAGTCGTGACCGCCCAGGGCATTGATGATGCGTCTGTTGAGAAAGTGCCAGAGGAGGTACCGCTAGCAGATGCTGGAGTAGCCCTCGAGCTGGAGGGGCTGACGTTGCAAAGGAGGTATCACCAGTAGTTGCTACTGGTTCTTTGTTATCCAATGTGATCACTAGTGGTGAGCTTGCTTCCCGACTATTATTTGTTAGTCTGAGTTGGTTCTAGTCTTGACCCTATTTTTTCCAGGTCTTGGTGAGAAGACAATGCCAGCACCTGCTTCCGTGGTGCCGAGTACTCGGTCGCCTATTGCTGAGAAGAAGCGTGTGCGATTACTGCCACGATCAACTCGGTGAGTTGTTTATCCTTGGTCTGTATCTTTGAGCTTTCTTGAAGCCATGTGCTGACTATATTTTGATGTAGGGATGCGAAGGAGACTATCCCTGTAGAGGAAGGAGTAGAGACGTGTCCCCCAACTACTCTTTCCGCTCCTTTGGAGGATTTGTCTGTCGAAGAAGTATCCGGAGTTGATGCTAGTCGCCTTGGAGCTACCATGTCTATGCTCCAAGAAGTGATCCGCTCGGTGGAAGATCCCTCCACTGCTTTGGGTTCTGGGAATGTATCTTTGTTGGCGTCAACTGGCGAAGCTTTGTCTGTAGTGGATGTGGAGAAATCCAAGGAACCAGCTGCTCCAGGTATGTAGCCGTGGTTTTGGTATTGTAGTCGTAGTATTGAGGTGACTGATGTTATTCTCTTAGGTACCGCCTTGGGTGCAGCTCCTCATGTTGTGAAGAGTACATAGGATCCCATACTTGGGCTTCCATCTGAGTCGGAGTTCCAGAGAGCTGTCGATATTTTTCAAAGCTTCCAGGTGCGTTTTCTTCGCTTGTCTAACAGATTTAGTAACTAAGGGACTTAACTGTTTGCTTTGCTTTGCAGGATCTGTATGATAGGACGCAAAGGAACACTCGGGCCCTTCAGGAGTGAAACAAACAATTGGAGTAGGAGTGTGCCCAGCTTACGGAATCCCTGAGGGTTCATGAAGATGGAGCGAAATCCTTTGTCGTTGAGCGGTGAGATCACGAAGTCTTGCAGTAGAAACTGGAGAGCCACTACAAGTCTTTGCATAAAAAGTATCAAGGTGAGAACTGTCCATGTTATGAGTATCTCTGACTGTAGTCGGTTATTTGAACTTGGTCGTTTTTGCAGAGCTCAAGAGGAAGGAGGCTGCTGTGAGTAGCCAACTCCTTGACTGGAGGAACGCGCACGACCGAGTGGCGGATGAGGCTGAACATCTTCGGGCTGCGCTGACGGAAGCACAGGCTGCCTGCAAGCATCAGCGAGATAGGAAGATCCAGAATGGAGTGATGCTTGCTATGGCCATGGTGGCATGCAGAGATCATGCCCAGACCGTAGGAAGACTTCGAGGCGAGCTCCAAGAGTTAACTGATGCCGCTTAAGACTTGGTGAATGCGATTGCCCCCTTGGAAGAGGACGCAAGACCTCGATCACTAGTCGAGCGCTTGAAGACTGCTCCGGGTAAGGTGGCCGGCCTCTGCAAGGCTTTTTGCAAACAAGTCCTTGCTGTGGTCAAGTCATACTACCCGAGGGCAGATTTGTCGGCGGCTGGTGACGGCGTTGCTCGCAACTGTACAGAGGAAGCCTATGCACAGTACCTCGAGGAGGCTGAGCCAATCGTGTCAAAGATGTCTGAATTTGTATCTCTGGAGGAACCTTGAGCTTTTATGTATTCTTATAAACTTCCGAGTACTTTGAGCGATATTTTGTCTGAGAGATGAATACTTGTCCATACTTTGTTGTTTGAAGAGGTTCTGACTTGTCATGGGCAAGGAGCATTTTACTCCGCCTCGCCCGACCATGGGTCTCGGGGTCGAACACGCCCAACCCCTTAGTGGAAGGCTCTGTATTGCCCGACCCCGGGTGTAGGGGGTCGGACTCATCTGGGCCCCCAAGACAAGGATCCGCCTTGGGCGCAGACCATGCTTGGCGGAAGTAGTCTGAGGACTGAGTTGGAGTAGTCACGATGTAGTTGAGTACCCTGCTTTGTTACTCTTTGAATAGAGCGTGCACGGGTGTACTGTACTCTTTTGTCCTTTGTGGCATGAATGCTTTCACGTGGGCAAAGTCAGAGGTCATCCAGACTTATCGATCACAAGCGCATAGTAACTCCTGGGTGGTTGGTGGTTACAGCCAATTCCTAATCCTAGGCCTCGCTCTTCCCTCGCTTCATAGGAATAGTACGAATCCTGGAGGTCGACCCGAATCAAGCTTTTGAGTAGCGATGGATTGCCTTCGGTTTCTGTTGTTTGAGTCTAGAGAACTGTCAAAGAGTGCACCGGTGCTAGAAGATTCCTCGTAGATTGGAGCCACCTTCCCTCCACAGACTCTAGCACTCGTAGGGATAGCCGCGATGCTAGAAGAATCCTCGTAGGAGGGTGCATCGCGCGCCTCATCTTGCAGCTCGTGATCCAGCCGAGTACGCGCTGGAACTCAGAAGTGATGGGTGATGAGTGCCGCGGTCTTTATCCCGCTCACTTAGAGGTGGAGGTGTGGCCATAGAGTAGGTTGGCTCGACAAGGCTAGCAAAAAAGCAGCCTTGTTTCCTTCTTTGCTCAACACGCGGGATTCATCGTTGCCGCTGTCAAGGCAGGGGCGGTGCAGGAGTACCTGGTGTTGCCTTGGGTAGAGGACCTGGATATGGCTGTGTTTTGCACAGCTTCCTTGCGTGTAGGTAGTCGGCAGACCTGAGTGGCATTGTGATATTGTAAAAGCCTGAGGCTTAAATGCAGCCCGCCAGTAGGCAGTTGCTTGGAGTCCTTTTGTATTGTACTCCGAGTACTTTTACTCGTGTGTAACTTTGGATTTGAGTAAGAAATTACTCTGCCTTTGAGGCTATGTACCAGAGCTGGAATGCTTGTTGAATTGGTAATCTTGGGTCAAGAGTAGTATATCTTGTAGTCGGTAATTGAGCTGTTGGCTCGAGTAGTTGACATGAGTTTTTGCTTTGAAGCGATGACTCGAGTTCTCTCATCTACTATGGGTAGTAGCGACAGAGGTGTTCTATATTCCAAGAGTTTGGTACTTGTTCTCCTGAGAGCTCTTGTAGTCTGTAAGATCCGGGCCCCGTAACCCTGGATACAATGTAAGGGCCTTCCCATGGTGACTTGAGTTTATGTAACCCTGACGTGTCTTGGATTCATTTGAGGACCATGTCGTCTAAGTTAAAAGATCTTTATTTGATGTTGCGGTCGTGATTACGCCTTAACCCATCAAGGTATCTGGCAGATTGTACTAGCACTGCGCATCTTGCTTCTTCTAGACTGTCTAGATCTGTTCGTCTTGTTTCTTCTGACATTTCTTCATCGTATTGTTCTACTGAGGGAGATTGCCACATGACGTCTGCGGGTAATATAGCTTCTAAGCCATATACGAGGAAATAGGGAGAGAGCCCAGTAGTCTTGCATGGTTGGGTTCGTAGTCCCCATAGAGCATTGGGTAATTCCTTGAGCCATTTGCCTCCTTTTGTGTTGCCGATGTCATGTTGTCGTTTCTTAAGAGCTTCAAGTATCATACCGCTGGCACGCTCGACTTGTCCATTGGCTCATGGGTGAGCAACCGAGACATAGTGGATGTTAATTCCACTATTCTCGCAGTATTCCCAGAAGTCGTGATTGTTGAAGTTGGACCCTAGGTTTGTGATGATTCTATTAGGAAAGCCATATTGATGTATGATTTCATCCAAGAAGTCGAGGACTCGATCTGCCTTGGGGCAAGTGACTGGTTTGACCTCGATCCACTTGGTGACTTTGTCGATTGCTATGAGTACTCAGTTGAATCCTTCTAGCGCAGTTGGTACTGGCCCTATCATGTCGAGCCCCCAGCAGGCAAACGGCCATGTTGGAGGTATTGTGACTAGCTTGTAGGCGGGGACATGTTGTTGTTTAGTGAAGAATTGACAGCCTTTGCACTTATGAACTAACTGTTTTGCGTCAGTCAAAGCCATTGGTTAGTAAAAACCTGCTCTGAAGGCCTTGTCGACTATTGTTCGGGAGGATGCATGGTTGCCGCAGATCCCTTTGTGAATTTCATCTAGAATTTCTTGGTCGTCTTCACGGGTAACACACTTCATGTGTACCCCTGAGGATGCACTTTATCTATAGAGCCTATCTCCGACTAGCACGTAGTTTTTGCCTCGTCGGGAAATTTTCTTAGCTTGATTTTTGTCAGAAGGTAACTTGTGATCCTTGATGTAGTCGATGAAGGGTGTCCTCCAGTCAAGTTCTATCATCATGATTTCTCGAGTGATGTCAGTAGTCAGGACTACTGGAGGTGTAACTTGTTCAGGTATGGACGGTTTGTGCAGTTCGTGTACGAAAAATTCCTGCTGGGACCTCTGCACGAGTTGAGCCCATTTTTGATAGCACGTCAGTGGCTACGCTGTTGTCACGGACGATGTGATGAAATTCCAAGCCCGAAAACTTGTTTTCCAGTTTGTGGACTTCTTTGCAGTAAGCGTCCATGTTGTCCTTGTTTCAGTCCTACTCGTCATTGACTTGGTTCATGATGACTAGAGAGTCACTGTATACCAGTAGTTGTTTGATGCCGAGGGAAATTGCGAGGTGAAGGCCGTGTAGTAGTGCTTCGTACTCGGCTTCATTGTTTGAGGCTTCCTAGAAGATTTGCAGTATGTACTTGAGTTGGTCTCCCTTTGGGGAGATGAGAAGTACGCCTATGCCAGCTCCTTCATGTTTGAGGGATCAGTCAAAATACATTACCCAGTGCTCTGGCCTCTCGACTGGTGTTGGCACCTGATTCTCAGTCCATTCAGCCACGAAGTCGACCAAAGCCTGAGACTTGATAGCTGTCCTTGGCTTGAAGTCCAAGGTTAGAGCTCCGAGTTCAACTGCCCATTTGGAGATTCTACCCAGCATCTCTGTTGTTGAGAATTTCGCCGAGCGGGAAGTCAGATATGACTGTGATGCTGTGTTCTTGGAAATAATGACGCAGTTTTCATGAGGTGAGCAAAATTGCATATAAGAGTTTCTGTATCGGTGAGTACCGAGTTTTGGAGTCCGAGAGTACTTCACTGATGAAGTACACAGGTCTTTGGACATTGTAAATGTGGCCTGGTTCAGACTGTTCAACTACTATTGCCATGCTGACAACATGAGTAGTATCTGCTATGTATAGGAGCAACTCTTCATTTGGAGATGGAGCAGTGAGTACAGGAGGCTTGGACAGAAAGTCTTTGAGTTGCGTTAGTGCCTTGTCTGCCTCTTCTGTCCATTTGAACTTGTCCTGTCATTTAAGAAGCTTGAAGAAGGGTAGTCCCCGTTCTCCGAGTCTCGAGATGAAACGATTGAGAGCTGCCATGCAGCCTGTGAGTTTCTGCACATCCTTGATGCTAGCTAGTGCTTGCATGTTTGTGATGGCAGATATTTTTTTCGGGTTGGCCTCAATGCCGCAATGGCTAATGATGAACCCGAGTAACTTGCCAGAAGGTACTCCGAAGACGCATTTAGTAGGATTGAGTTTCCATCGGAAAGCTCGTAGACTACAGAAGGTTTCCTCCAGATCGGCGATGAGTTCCTCCTGGTTTCTTGTTTTGATGACTACCTCGTCCACATAAGCTTCGACATTGCGGTGGAGTTGCTTTTCGAAGCACATCTGTATAGCTCGTTGATCGGTTGCCCCTGCGTTTTTTAGTCCGAAGGACATTTTCTTGTAGCAGAAAGCTCCAAATGGTGTGATGAAGGCTGTTTTAGCTTGATCTTCTTATTTGAGGCTTATCTGGTGATAGCTTGAGTAATAGTTGAGAAAACATAGTAAAGCACACCCAGTAGTAGAGTTGACTACTTGGTCGATCCGGGGTAGTCCGAAAGGGTCTTTTGGACAGTGTTTGTTGAGGTCGGTGTAGTTGACGCACATTCTCCACTTGTTGTTTTTCTTGCGAACGAGCACAGGATTGGCTAGCCAGTCAGGGTGAAAGACTTCTTTGATGAACCCTGTCGCGAGTAGCTTGGCAAGCTCTTTTTTGATTGCTTCTCGTCTGTCTTGAGCGAACCTGCGGAGTCGTTGCCGTTTTGGAGTAGCTTTGTTATCAACATTTAGAGAGTGCTCGATCAGCTCCTTGGGCACACCGGGCATGTCAGCTGGTTTCCAAGCGAAGATATCATGGTTAGCCCAAAGGAACTGATGAGCGTGGATTCTTATTTAGGATCTAGCCCTGTTCCAATCAGGGCTGTCTTGGAGGAGTCACCCGTCTGGAGATCAACTGGTTTGAAGTCTTGCTCGCTTGCGGGTTTCACCTTTGTGGACCCCGACTTGTTTTCTAGGATCTCGAGTTCGGTTGGATGGAGTTTCTTTGAAGCTGTGAAGACTTGTTGCATAAGGCTAGGTGCTTGTGAAGTCGTGGTGATCTCCACGGCTTCAGTGTCGCATTCGTAGGATCGCCGTAGATCTCCCCGTAGCATTAGTTCTCCCTTGGGCCCTAGCATTTTGAGTACCAAGTAAATGTAATGTGGTATGGCCATGAACTTGGCGAGTGCTGGCCTTCCGAGTATGGCATGGTAAGATGTCTCAAAGTTGGCAACTTCAAATCTGATATACTCGGTGCGGTAGTGTTCCTTAGTTCCAAAGGTAATTGGGAGGATGACTTGTCCTAGCGGTATAGCTGTGTTTCCTGGTACGATGCCGTAGAAGGGTGAATCCGTTGGAGTGAGCATTTCCGCGACATCGAGGCACATCTTTCTTAGTGGTTTGGTGAAAATGACGTTGAGTCCACTTCCAGCATCGATGAGTACCTTTGTCAGCTTTGACCCTGCCACAACAGGATCGAGTACTAGAGGGAATCGACCTAGCTCTGAGAATTTCGTCCACTGGTCTTTTCTGCTGAAGGATATGGGTACTTTTGACCATTTAAGCGGTGTTAGATATATTGGCTCGATGGCCATGATTTCCCTGAGTACGAGTTTGCTGGCTCGCTTGGATGCGGTGCCTGGGATTCCGCCAAAGATGACGTTGACTGTCTTGGAGGCGGTCTGGAAGTCGCCTTCTTCTTCTTCATTGTTGTGGACTTTGTTCTTGTCCTTGTCCTTTTTCTTGTTGTATTCTTTAGGGGGTGGTGGTGCGGATAAGTCTTGCATGACTCGACGCATGCTATAGCAATCTATTGCCGAGTGTTTGCTAGTCGGGTGCCATGGGCACTGCTTTTTGAATAGCTCGGTGAAGGTTGGCCCTTCATCGTTTTTACGGGATCCCTTTTTCCCAGAGTTGGTCATGACAGCAACGGTGTTGTCGGGCTTGCTTTTGCGATTTTGATTACTCGAAAAGTTGTTTCGAGTATCATTGTGTCGAGTTCTATCCTGGTCATTGTTGTTGTCGCGTCCTCAGTTGCGATGAGAGCCGAACCATTCTCGCTCTTTGTCTTCTTCATCTGCCCACTGTTGCACCATGACTTTGAGGTCTTTGACATTAGCTGGTCGTCGTCGACCGAAGTCTTGGTATGTTCGTGGATCGTAGACTCTTTTCTGGAAGCACTCGATGACGTCTGTTTCTGAAATGTCAACTATAGTTGCCTTCTTTTCGAAGAATCGTCGCAAGTAGTCGCATAAGGTTTCACCTTCATTTTGCTTTATTTGACTCAAGTCGATCCTGTTGCCTGGTCTAGCCATGGAGCCAGCATAGTTGTTGGTGAAAGCCTTTGTCAAATCTGCCCAAGAATCGATTGATTTGGGTTTGAGGGACTCGAGCCATGTTAGTGGTGCAGGTTCCATGCATATCGGAAAGTGGATAACTTTGGTGTCATTATTGCCCCCGGTCGCTTGGACTGCTAGTGAGTAGCATCATAGCCATTGAATGGGGTCTTGCTTGCCATCATACTTGGTGATTCCTGTTGGTTTGAACTTCTCGGGTAGTCTTGTCCTCATTACCCGGTTTGTAAAAGCGGGAAAGTCGTTGTAGTTGTCGACTTCTCGCTCACGCCAACTGTTGATTATTTCTCGCAGATCATTGAAATTTGATACTTCGTGGTTCTTCCGAGTAGGGCGGGGACTCTTCACGGAGTTAGTGCAACTGACTTCTCCAACGTGCCTCTGGCGTATTGGGGCATTGTGCTTACTCGGACCATGGCTGTGTTGCCAAGGTTGGTTGACGACTTCGTTGTTGTTTCTATGAGCGTCATTGTTGTTGGCTGCAGCACCACTACTGCCTTCTTGGTGAGCTGCGATGCGGGGAACACATTGGATCGGTGATTCTTTGTCGAGTAGCTTGTAAGCTTGTTCTGCAAGTTGTGCGATAAGTCCGTTGTCGCGTTGTACGAGCTGGGCTGTGGCTTCATTGTCTCTGTCTCGGGGTATGAGCGTTGATATAAGGTTGATCGAGGCGATTGCCGCAAGTGGAGTGGTATGTTATTGAGCCTGAACTGCGTCAGATGCTCTTTCGAGGTTTGTGATCGGAATGTTTGTAGCCAGCGTCTGCCATCGCTCAGCCCGAGTAGCATTGCGCATCCTTCTTTGGTTCCTTTGATCGGAAGTTTCGTCTTGTGGGGCATTAGCTGTTGACTCATCTTCTGAGATGTTGTCGAGTTGTGCTAATCGCCTGGGCGTTCTATTCTGGCTGGTACCTGGGTTGTTATTTTGAGTAATAACAAAAAACCTCTCTGTCTGGGTAGTAGCTTCCGGAGCTTGATGTTGCAATTTCTGTGGAACTTTCCTCACGACTTGAAGTGAGTGGGATGCCTTCCTGATATGGGAGGTTGTCTATGTGAGCAACAAGGCGTGATTCATAGTCGCTAGTGAAGAGAGATGGTCGCAATCCCGGCCAGTGTATGAATCTGCCTTGCGATGTCGAAGTTATTATCAGTCCCTGGGTTGGTCCTGTTAGTGGGACATCTAAGAGATAGACCGAGGCGGGGTCACCGTCTTCATCATTCCTGTGTTCGAGTAAGGTTCGAGTAAAGGAACTTTGGTAGACTTCGACTACATTGCAGAGTCCATGTGGAAACCGTTTTGGAGTCGAAGTCGATTTGGGGGAGTGGTTGGGACCGACTAGTCCGAACTGAAGTCAAGTCCGACGCGTAGTCGAACTCGAGGTTGTTGATTTCGAAATTCTGATTTTTGCTGATTGGATCTTCTGATTTCTTCTCTTGGATGTTGATGATCTGGCACCGAAATGATCCAGCGCCATCGGCGATGCAGAGCCAGGACCCGAAAACAAAGGTTGCACCCACTTCGATGGTGAAGACAGGCTTGATGATGATCGTTGCAATTGAGTTCGCGCTGAGAAACTCGACGAGCGCCCCTTCCTGGCACGCCACCTGTCGGTGTTTTAGACCGGCAACCCGCCTAGGGGTACCCTAGGTGGTCTTTTGTACGGTAAGGGCCGTCGAGAATCAAGGAGTCAATGGTGACGCAAGTAACACGATTTAGACAGGTTTGGGCCGCTAGATCGCGTAATACCCTACGTCCTGTGCGTTTGTTTGTATTGGTCTTAGATGCACTTGGAGTTGTTCTTATTTGAGGGGGGTCCCTGCCCGCTCTTATATACATGGGAGGGCAGGGTTACAAGTCCGAGACCTAGTCGAGTACAATTACAGAGTTTTACTCGGTATGGCCCGAGTAGTTTCTATTTACATACTAGACTAGTCCGAGTGGGATACGCCTATCCCTTTGTCTTGATCATATCCGAGTACATCCCTTAGTGGGCCGTTCAGGGTCTACTCGTGGGCCTGGGGTGTATGCCCGACACTATGCAATTCAAAAATATCCTTATAATGGTGATACTGGCTTTATGGGACTGGTTTACGTTGAGAGTTACGAGTTACAGTAACAATAGTAGTTGGTTCTTGTGACCAATTCTTTTGAGACAGTGCTGGAACTATGTTGTAGTCATCTGTTATGCTTGTGCTTTTTTGCATGGATCCATGAACATAATATTCCTACATAATAGTAAGGTTACCATGGGGCTGAACAAAACATTTATATGTTAAAACTTGAAGCTGATAAAATCGGTTATCTAGTTTTGATCAAGCCCACCCATGGTGGAGGGGGCAAGGTATGCTGAAATGTCTCCCACAGGAAAATACTTGCTGAATCGCTATTTCTGGTTCACACTTAGATAACCACTATTTTTTTTTCATTTTTTCCCTTTGCTAGAAACATCATTACATTGATTGAATTGCTTGATTGGTCATAGAAGAATATCCTGTATGGGTCAATTTGCTTATATCATGTATTGATCAGTAGTAACTAATTAATTAACTAACCTACTTGAACTTCTTCGATCCACTTGCTTGAAAGTTCTTGGTGCTTTGAGTTTCCTTTAGTAATATCTAGCTCATCAGCAACTATTGTGCGTGCATGCGTTGGAAACTTGAACCTGAACCGATGATTTTGGCAATCAACTGAACCTTCTTTAATTTATTTGGATCATGTACTTCTAGCTAGCTAAATGATCTGAAGGTCTGAAAAACTGAAGTTGAAGTGATTCTTTTGGTCCATGTAAAAATTTTCTCCTGAGGTGAAGATGGGAGGATGTTGTTTGTTGAAAAAAATAGGAGGATGTTTCCTTTCTTTTTGATCCTGAACCAAAATGCTAGCTTATATCATGTATTCTTGTTCAGACTGCATATATCATGAATCCATCCACTATCATTCTCATTTCTCAATTGATAGTTTAATTTATACTTGTAATCTATTGTACAATATATTTAGTTTATTTCTATGCCCGATACTATCATTATCTCATACATCTTTTCAAGTGTTTTTAACTAAACTGTTTCTGGACGTTCAACTATTTTTACAAGTGTTTTTAAGTAACTAATTTCTATCTCTCTCCTGATTCCTAGATAGTAACTGTATGATAATGCTTCTACTTCTTTTGTTAGTTCTTTCTTGTTGATCACACATGTCTGCTAGAAATGGTTGCCTCTTAAGGATGCTCTGAAAATGGTGCTACAGATTTTTGTGCCGTAGTTCCGTTGTTGGTTGCAGGACACTATTGTGTTGAAATGTTAATACCCACTGTTGGCACTTGCAGACTTGCTAATATGTGCATATTTTTGGAGTTGGAGTTCTTGTGTTACTTGCAGAGTGCTTGGTGGAACCAATGCATAGAAGCTAGAACTTCCTGACGTCGATGTAATGAATGGAGGTAACCATCTGTGTGCTGTTTTAGTAATGATGGGAACTAGAATGTGGCTGGAACCAGATATGATGCTTGAATCTTCTAAATGCGCAGCAAACTGTCCATGCACTTGAAATGTGTGGATCACAACAGTGTAATATTCCTTTTGTAATGCGTTGTCAAGGCCCAGAATGCAATGTGATCAAATTATTGTTTTGTAGACATATGTCACAATTTATCAGCATGCAACATCCAATCATTAGCTCTCAATTTTTTTTGGATTGGATAAAGCCATGATTTGAGTTTATTGATGGTCGTGTAAGGTTGGTGCAGATTTAAAAATTTTTAGTGACTTTTCAATTGGATTCTAATTTTCTGATTTTTCTATGATTTTTATAATTTTTTGAAGAATTTTTTTTTCTCAAGAGGAGTATTTAGCCCCTTGGTTTCCAAATAGGGGTAGGGAAGTCCCACCGAGTGGGGAGCTCCTCCCATGGAAGTAGCGTGCCATATAAATCCCTGTCGAAGGTCTTCTTCCCTGGGTTTTCCTCCCACCAGCTGCCAAATTAAGCCTAAGAGGGGTGAATTAGGTGTCCTAAAAAAACTAAGATTCCAAGCACATATAAAAATGTATTCCAATTCTATCTAGATGTGCACATATAAAACCCATCTCTTGGTTTTTCTATGTCTTGGAATCTCTACCACAAAATAGTTTTGTGCGCTAGGTTTCAATCCTATAAACTACACGTAGCAATTCTAGGATAGGTAAACATGGAATATAAGTGCAATAGGAAATGTGAAAGGTAAAAGGTTAGGGAATGCAAACTGCTGACACGGTGACACGATAATTTTTACTGAGGTATCAAAATGTAACTTTCCATTAGCCCTCGTTGTTAGAGCCTATCTCAAGGGAATGCCTGCGCAATGGTATAAGCTCCCCGATCAAGTAACTTCATAAGATAGCCAATGGGCCTTCCCCATGTGCAAGTGGGTTTCTGCCTTTCTCCTCAGGATGCTCCTCGCTGCAGTTCGCCTTGTAGAGCTTCGAAAAAACACCAAGGGTCTCTCATCCCTTTCATATGCACCGGCAGCCACTCAACAAATGTGGTTGGAGGGTCTCGTAAGACTTAAAAGTCTTGGAATTACAGCTCCTAGTGTGCGCAAGCACCGATAACAAAGAGTTGTGCAAACCTTGCCTAACTCTAGGCTAATCCTTAAAATAATGCGCTAATATGCCTAAAGTAGTACTGATCAAGACCTAGTCCTAAGCTGCGTATGTGCGGAATACAATCCTATAGCTTCTCCAAGCTCTAATACCATTCAAATGGCTGGGCAATAAGGTATTCATATCCCCAAGTACAAGAACTAGCCATTGCTCGAATGATCGCAAAATCTGTGATCACCGGCTGATTCGGTGCTTCTAGATGTAAATCACCGAATGAATCGATGGTGTTCTAGGTAGCCATTTGGACACTGATGCCCAGGCCCCACGTGCATCACCATATGATTCGGTGGCATGTATGGGCGTCACCGAATCAATCAGTGACCCATGAGCCATTGTCCCTTCCATCATTGATTGATTGATTCGCTGTTGCTGATAGTAGCCGTATGAATCATTGGTTGTATTAAAACTATCCAAAGCCAAAATTAAGTTGATGTTGAGCTGAGTTGATGATCACCGACTGATTCGGTAATAATAACTGTTGGACCAAATGAATAGGTGCACACAGTGGATGCTCCTTCCTAGCCATTAATAGGGGCACACAGTGCTACTATTTCTCTTGTCACCGATCCAATTATCACCGTATGAATTGGTGAAATTTGCCGGTGCACATTTCAAGCAGCAATCCCTTCAAGTCTTTGCATCTCTTTGTCGCAGCTTCATTACCATCATTTGCAATCATTTGACATAGAATTCTTCTAAGTCTTTCTTTTATCTTCTCATTTTGATGGCTTTGAAATTCATCCATGGGACCTACAAAACACCTACAAAGGTACATCTTGCAAACTCCCTAGGCCCAATAACTATATTGTCATTAATCACCAAAATCATTATGACCAAGGGTCATTTCCCTTACATTGGTCATCACAACCACCCAAATCCTTTCCTGTAAAGAAAGCAGCTGAATCAACTCCTCGCCCAAATCCTAAATTTCCCTGCCCCCCTTTCCCACCCACCCAAACAACACAAACCAGATAGAGATGGAAAGAAACCATCCAAATTCCATAGAATTTGCAGCTCCTCCCTATTGTAAAAAATTATCCAATCTCGAAACCTGTGAAGATTATGCGCGTTTGGAGCCTTTTGGTGATTATTTTTCTACGGTAACATCGTAGATGCACGTAGACCCTGTAGCCATGTGCCTTTGTGCTTGCTAGCCATGTAAGACCTATTCGATGGTGCACTATTCATAGGTGGCGTACTCAGACCCCAACTCCTATGCCTTATGGACCTCTGTGTGGAGCTCGTCCCTGCTATGCATGGCATTCAGAGGCCTTACATCGCTATTACCATTGCCACTGATGCAAAGGGCAGCACCAGGAGGCTGCTGGATGAATCTGCACACACACCCAGCTGCACGCTTGCTCTAGCGAAGGGCTCCATGCACTACGTCAGATTTGATTTGTGCTGATACAGGCAAATTAGCGTGTTGACGGGCGTGATTGGCACCTGCCAGCACAAAGCTTCCTTAGGCTAGCGGGGGAGCACCCGCCAGCACAGTGGCCATTGTGCTGGCGGACGATGCAAGCACCCGCCAGCATAGATGCACCCCACCTGTGCTGGCGGTGGGCTTATGTCCTCCACCAGCACAGAGGCCACTGTGCTGGCGGGTGACCTAAGCACCCGCCAGCACAAATGCACCCCATCTGTGTTGGCTGTTGGCTTATGTCGCCCACTAGCATAGAGCTCGCCCACTTATGCTCCTGTTCATGTTCTTCGCCAGGCAACCTTCCATTTAGAGTTTCCCTGAGAGGAGCTCTAGAAAAACTCCAAAAACACCAAATCTAAAGGGCAAGGTTTTGCTCTTGATTTCTTTGGAGGAGGTGGCTATATAAGGCGAGTTTGTGCTATTCCAACCTTCTTTTCCAACTTCTATCCATCATTTCTAGCTTCAATAGCTTGTCATCTAGATCTAGATCTAGAACTAGGAGAGAGAGGATGGTAGAGAGAGAAAATAACTAGAAATGTTTATGATCCTATTATAACCATTATAATGCTATGTTTGTCATTTTAATGTAATATAGAATTGAGTTTGGTTATATTTTTCCTACTTATTAATTATTACATCCATAGTTTTAATTAATGAAGTTGATTATCTTAATATATAATTAAGTTTGATTTTTTCCCTTCTTCTTATTAATAATTACATCCATGATTCAATTGATTCTCATTTAGGATAATATAGAATTGGATTTTATTATATTTTTCCTACTTATTATTTATTACTTTCATAGTTTTAATTAATGAAGTTGATTGAATTAATATAATTGAGTTTGATTTTTCCCTTGTTCTTATTAATTATTACATCCAAGGTTTAACTGCTCGGGAAAAGCTTCAAAAACATGAAATCTAAGGGCGAAGGTTTTGCTCTTGATTTCTATGGAGGAGATGGCTATATAAGGTGAGTTTTTGCTATTCCAACCTTCTTATTCAACTTCTATCCATCATTTATATCTTCATTAGTTTATCATCTAGATCTAAATCTAGAACTAGGAGAGAGAGGAGGGAAGAGAGAGAAAAAACTAGAAATGGATTATTTTTTGTAAATAAAATTCTATGATCATATTATAACCATTACAATGCTATGTTTGTCATTTTAATGTAATATAGAATTGAGTTTGATGATATTTTTCCTCCTTATTAATTATTACATCAATAGTTTTAATTAATGAAGTTGATTATCTTAATATATAATTGAGTTTGATTTTTCTCCTTCTTATTAATTATGACATCCAAGGTTTAATTGAGTTTCATTTAGGGTAATATAAAATTGTTTTTTATTAAATTTCTTTCTACTTATTAGTTACTACATCCATAATTTAATTTAGTTTATAGAATAGCTCATTAAATTAGTTAATATAACATAGAATTGTTATGATAGGTTGTTAAAGATGGATCATGGTTGTATGGCATATGAAGACATTCGCTTACTTTCATGTCAGAGGTATTGAAGTTTGTGGAGGCTGTTGTCGGTGTTTTAGACTGGCAACCCGTCTAGGGGGTACCCTAGGTGGTCTTTTATGCGGTAAGGGCCGTCGAGAATCAAGGAATCAATGGTGACACAAGGAACACGATTTAGACAGGTTCGGGCCGCTAGATCGCGTAATACCCTACGTCATGTGTGTTTGTTTGTATTGATCTTAGATGGACTTGGAGTTTTTCTGTCTGAGGGGGGTCCCTGCCCGCCCTTATATCCACGGGAGGGCAGGGTTACAAGTCCGAATCCTAGTCGAGTACAATTATAGAGTTCTACTCGGTATGGCCCAAGTAGTTTTCCATATACATACTTGACTAGTCTGAGTGGGATAAGCCTATCCCCTCGTCCTGATCACATCCGAGTACGTCCCTTAGTGGGCCGTCCAAGGTCTACTCATGGGCCTAGGGTGCATGCCCGACAAGCCCCCGAGTACTTTGTAGTCGTGCGGCTCAATCTTGAGTATTGTGGGCATTATCCGAGTAGTTCTTTTGTAGAGGTTGCAGTGTCCAAAGTGCTCGAGTACTATCACGTAGCTGGAAGGTACTCTTTTTGCTCCTTTGAGTTGCTTCTATTCCGAGAATTTTTTATATGGTAGTGCGATGACAATCGCACTCCATATGGAGTAGCTCTCGAGCCTTAGGTTGAGTTGAAGAGTCAGGCTTAGGGTCAATCCTACTTCTTGGCTGTTTTACTCTTGGTATTCTGAAAAAAAAATTCTAACCATCAGGTACGGTACCCGCAGCCCCCGAGCACTTGGGCGATTTTTGTCGTTGAAGTGGTCAAGACCTGTTGAAAAGAGTAGCCGTTGGGTGTTTTAAGGCAATTAATCTGCTTAAAACCTGTCCGTTGTGTAACTGACGCTTGGAATCCGGAGGTGGCGGAGATATAACCAGAGGGCTCCCTTTCAGTTAGGTTTACGCCCCACTGTAGCAGATCTGTTTCTCTTCTTCCTCCACCTTTCTGTTCCTGTTTTCCTCCGCCATGATTGTCTAGCGCTGTCGCCGCCGTTGCTGCTCCTCTGAGAGAGATCTGAGGTTGAGTGCATTTTTCTGCGGGTGAAGCTGGCGGATGCGCACCAAGAAGATAGGGAAGAAACCCGAGAAGGCTGAAGGCAAGGCTCCAGCGGCGGGCAAGGTGAAGTCCAAGAAGGGGAAGGAGCTGGTGTTGCCGGCGCCGAAGGTGGGGCCGACAAATCAAACTGCGCCGCCGCTGCCTGGAGCGACATGGCAGCATTCTGTGATGAAGGAGGAGGCCGTTCAGGCACTTGTCGACGCCAAGCTTTTGCAACCGAAGCAAGTACTCAAGTGGCGCCCTGCTTTTGCGAATGCGTGGCAGTTCGAGGAACATCCGAATGAGACGGTGATGCTTGCACACTTTGTGGAGAGGGGGTTGGCAGTGCCTACCTCCGACTTCTTCAGAGGTATCCTCGAGTACTACAAGCTTCAACTTGTACACTTGAACCCCAATGGTGTACTGCATATGTCAATTTTTGTGCACCTTTGCGAAGTTTACTTGGGAGTTCCGCCTAGCCTTGAACTGTTTAGGAAATTGTTTCGCTGCAAGCCTCAGCCTAGTGCTCTTAGGACGGAGGTCTTTGGGGGTGCCGGGTTCCAACTCGGGAGCTCGAGTGCGTATATTGACTATAACTTGATTGACTCCCATGGGGAGTGGAAGAAGATGTGGTTCTATATTGGGAACCATAATCCTTGCTTGCCGGTTGTTACTGGTCACGTGCCAAACTACGCAGAGAATTGGGTGAATGAACCTGAAGATACCCCGGAACTCGACCATTTGCTGCACCAGATTACCGAGTTGAAAGAACTTGGTCTAACGGGTATTAACGTGGCGGCCAATTTTCTCAAGAGAAGGGTTCAGCCTCTACAGAAACGGGCGCACTTGGGTGGGGAGTACTCGGGTTTTAATGACCCGTCATGTATGTCACCGAATGATATTTCTGATGATGATATTGAGGCACTACTGGCCAAGTTCTTCAGAAACTATCAAGGAGTACCAGTTATTCCTTCAACGCTTCATCAGTTTGGTGCTTGGTATCAGCCAGAAGTGGTATGGTCTTTCACTTTGACTTGTACTTTTTGAATTGTTCGGGATATTGTTTGAGTGTCGACTTGTCTTTGTAGTCCCGAGTTCTTGCCGGCTACTTGGCGCAATCGGAAGAAGAAGAATCTGTTGTTGAGGAGTCAGAGGATGAGCCCTCTCCTCCTGTGAAGAAACGCCGAGTAGTCTGCAAGATGTCTGCTGCTAAGTCTACCTCGACTTCTCCTCCTGAGAAGTCTCAGGGTGCCAAGGTATGTAGCTGTGTACTCGTAGCTGATGGATTTTGACTTGTAACCTTTTTAATCACTTTATCTGTCACAAAAGGCTGGCGACGCGGCGCTTGGTGACGATGAGGCTACTTCGGATGAAGTAGTTGTGACCGCTCAGGGCGTTGAGGTTGCGTCTGTTGAGAAGGTGCTAGAGGGCGTGCCGCCAGCAGATGCTGGAGTAGCCCCCGAGCTGATAGCCCAGGCTCCGTCGGCTACTGCGTTGCCGGTCCCTGACCAAGCAGTCCTAGGTTTGCCTGTTGGAGTAGTGGATGTTGAGAAAGCCAAGCAAATGACTACTCCAGGTAAGTGCCTGTAGTCTGTTTATTGTAGTCGTAGTCGATAGCTGACGCTGTAGGTGCTACTCTGGGTACGGCTCCTCATCTTGTGGAGAGTACCCAAAGATCAGTACTTTAGCCTGCCTTCTTATTTGGAGTTCCAGAGAGCCATCAATGTTTTCCGGAGCTTCCAAGTACATTTCCTTTTTTGATTTTGTTGTATGACCCGAGTAGTCGTGAGCCTTTTGAAGCTTATCATACCATACTTGGATGCTTTCAGGAGAGAAGCCGTCAGTTGGAGCAGGAATGTGCCCGACTGATAGAAGCTCTTCGGGTTCATGAAGTCGGGGCAAAGTCCTTTGCCGTGGAACGCACGGATCACGCGGTTCTGCAGGAAAAACTGGAGAGCCGCTACAAGTCCTTGAACAAGAAGTATCAAGGTAAGCATGTCAACTATTCTTAGTGTGTTCAACTATAGTTGGTTGTGGCCTGAGTTCTTTCTTGTGCAGAACTCAAGAAGCAGGAAGAGGCTGCAAGGAGCCAAGTCATCGACTGGAGAAATGCTCACGATCAGGTGGCAAATGAAGCCGAACATCTTCGGGCGGCGCTGACAGAAGCACAGGCTGCTTGCGAACATCAGCGGGACCGAAAGATGCAAAATGGTGTGATGCTTGCCATGGCCATGGTGGCATGTAGAGATCATGCCCAGACCTTGGGAAG
This sequence comes from Setaria italica, assembly GCF_000263155.2. Lineage (NCBI taxonomy): Eukaryota > Viridiplantae > Streptophyta > Magnoliopsida > Poales > Poaceae > Setaria > Setaria italica. The sequence continues at coordinate 22,153,478 of NC_028457.1, forward strand.
ACTTCGGGGCGAACTCCAAGAGTTGTCTGGGGCAGCTGAAGACTTGGTGAATGCCATAGCCCCCATGGAGGAAGGCGCAGGGCCGCAATCACTGGTAGAGCGACTAAGAGCTGCCCCGAGTAAAGTGGCGGGACTCTGCAAGACTTGTTTGCAAATAGGTTCTTGCAGCTATGAAGTCCTACTACCTGAGGGTAGACTTGGCGGCAGCTGGAGATGGCGTGGCTCGCGACTGCACAGAGGAAGCATATGCGCAGTACCTCGAGGAGGTAGAGCCTATTGCAGCCAAGATGTCGGAGTTTGTCTCCCTATAGGAGCTTTGAGCTTTTGTGTGTACTCGTGTTCTTGTACCGAATACTTTGATACTTTTGAATATCAAGCCTTTGGATTTGGAAGCTCGTTGTCTTGCGAAGAGTAGTTATACTCTGTTTTGTCCAATCCAGAGTACTGGAGTAGGCTGGGCCTGACACTCTAGGGGGGTAGATTCATCCTACCTGACCTTGAGTTCTTTTGGGGACAGAGTAGTTGAAGCCCCCAAGATGTAGGTCATGCTTGGCTTGTACTAGTCCCGAGTACTGAGTAGTCGTAATGCTGTTTGAGTACTCATTTTTTGGAGGGACACAGGTGTACTATACTCTTCTGTCCTTTGTGGATGCACGGGTAAACTGTACTCTTTTGTCCGTTGTGGCATGAGTGCAGTCACATGGGCACAGTCAGGAGTTGTCAGACTTATTGATCACGGGTGCATAGTAACTCTTGAGCAGGTGGTAGTTGGGCTTTCAGCTATAAATAGGGTCATCTGGTGGGCAAACCAACTCAAGCTCCTGAGTAGCGATGGATTGCTTGCGGTTGCTTCTGTTTGAGTGTAGAGAGCCATCAAAGAGTGCACCGGTGCTAGAAGATTCCTCGTAGGTTGAGGCCACATTCGCTCCACAGACTCCTGCGCACGTAGGGATAGCCGCGATGCTAGAAGAATCCTCGTAGGAGGTTTCATCGCACGCCTCATCTTGCAGCTCATGATCCAGTGGAGTACGCGCTGGAACTCGTGAGTGATGGGTGACGAGTGCCGCGGTCTTTATCCCGCTCTGAAAGAGGTGGAGGTGTGGCCGTAGAGTAGATGGGCTTCGTAAGGCTAGCAGAAGAGCAGCCTTGGTTCCCTCTAGGCGCGTCTTGCCAGATTTGGCGTTGCCGCTGTCAAGGCGGTGGCGGTGATGGAGTACCTGGCATTGCCTTGGGTAGAGTACCTGGACGTGGCTGCGTTTTGCGCAGCTTCCTTGCGTGTGGGCCCTTCCTGCGGTCGGCAGACCCGAGTGGCCTTGTGATATAGTAAAAGCCTAAGGTTTAAATGTAGCCCGCCAGTAGGCAGTCGCTTGTAGTCTTTGTGTAATCCGAGTCATTGTACTCGTATGTAACATGACGTACTCTTGTTTCAGTAGAGATTAATACGAGGAGTTTTGTACTGGGGCAATGATCCTTGTGGTAGAGAACTCATGTCGAAGCTATCTTGAAGTTAGTAGTCGGGCAGTTGGCCCGAGTAGCGGCCTTGAAGCAACTACTCGGGTGCTGCTATGGGTAGTAGCGGCAGAGATGTTCGATATTCCAAGAATTTGGCACTTGTTCTCCTGAGAGCTCCTGGAGCCTGTAAGATCCGGGTCTTGTAACCTTTGATACGATGTAAGGACCTTCCCATGGTGAATTGAGTTTATGTAATCCTGACGTGTCTTGAATACGTTTAAGGACCATATCGCCCAAGTTAAAAGATGTTTCCTTGACGTTGCGGTCGTGATAACGCCTTAAACCGTCAAGGTATCTGGCAGATTGCACTAGTGCGGCACATCTTGTTTCTTCCAATTTGTCTATATCCGTTCTCCGCGTTTCTATTGCAAGCTCTTCATCGTAGTGCTCAACGGATGGTGATTGCCACATTATGTCGGCGGGTAATATGGCTTCCGAGCCATATACCAGAAAATAGGGTGATAGTCCCGTAGTCTTGCATGGTTGGGTACGTAGGCCCCACAAGGCATTGGGTAACTCTTTGAGCCATCTGCCACCTTTGGTGTTGCCGATGTCATGTAGTCGTTTCTTCAGAGCGTCGAGTATCATGCCGTTAGCACGCTCAACTTGTCCGTTGGCTCGCGGGTGAGCAACCGAGACATAGCGGACGTCGATGCCGCTGTTCTCACAATATTCCCAAAAGTCGTGATTATTGAAGTTTGACCCGAGGTCTGTGATAATCCTGTTAGGAAAACCATAGAGGTGTACGATTTCATCCAAGAAGTCGAGGACTCGGTCTGCCTTGGGGCAAGTGACCGGTTTGACCTTGATCCATTTGGTGAACTTGTCGATTGCCATGAGTACTCTGTTGAATCCTCCTGGCGCAGTTGGTAACGGGCCAATCATGTCGAGCCCCCAGCAGGCAAATGGCCATGTTGGAGGTATTGTGACTAGCTTGTAAGCCGGCACATGTTGCTGTTTTGTGAAGAATTGACAACCTTTGCATTTCTGAACCAGTTGTTTGGCGTCGGCCAAAGCCATTGGCCAGTAGAAACCCGCTCTGAAAGCCTTGCCAACTAGTGTCCTTGAAGATGCGTGGTTGCCGCAGATTCCTCTGTGAATTTCTTCTAGGATTTCTTAGCCATCTTCTCTGGTGACGCACTTCATGAGTACTCCAGATGAGGCACCTTTCCTGTAGAGCTTGTCTCTGACTAGAACGTAATTTTTTACGCGTTAGGAGATTTGCTCAGCTTTATTCCTGTCGGATGGTAGCTGGTGATCTTTGATGTAGTCGATGAAGGGTGTCCTCCAGTCGACTTCTATCAACATAATTTCTCGGGAGACGTCAGTAGTTGGGACTACTGGCGGTGTGACCTGCTCAGGTATGGACGGCTTGCGTAGTTCGTGTACGAAAACTCCTGCTGGGACTTCTGCACGAGTTGAGCCCATGTTGGATAAAACGTCGGCGGCAACGTTGTTGTCGCGGACAATGTGATGAAACTCCAAGCTAGAGAATTTGTTCTCCAGTTTACGGACTTCTGTGCAATAAGCGTCCATGTTGTCCTTGTTTCGGTCCCACTCGTCATTGACCTGGTTTATGATGACTAAGGAGTCGCCGTACACCAATAGTCGTTTGATGCCAAGGGAGATTGCGAGGCGAAGGCCGTGTAGCAGTGCTTCGTACTCGGCTTCGTTATTAGATGCTTCCCAGAATATCTGCAACACGTACTTGAGCTGGTCTCCCTTGGGGGAGATGAGTAAGACACCTGCACCGGCCCCTTCAAGTTTGAGGGATCCGTCGAAGTACATTACCCAATGTTTTGGTCGTTCAACTAGAGTTGGAACTTGATTTTCAGTCCACTCAGCTATGAAGTCGACCAAAGCCTGAGGCTTGATGGCTGTCCTTGGCTTGAAGTTCAAAGTGAGAGCTCCAAGTTTGACTGCCCATTTGGAGATTCGACCCGTGGCATCTCTGTTATGGAGAATTTCGCTGAGCGGGAAATCGGAGATGACGGAGATGTATAGGAGCAAGTCTTCGTTCGACGAGGGAGTGGTGAGTACAGGAGGCTTTGACAGAAAGTCTTTGAGTTGCGTAAATGCCCGCTCTGCCTCTTCCGTCCATTTGAACTTGTCCTGGCATTTGAGAAGCTTGAAGAAGGGTAGTCCCCGTTCTCCAAGTCTCAAGATGAACCGGTTGAGAGCGGCTATGCAGCCTATGAGTTTCTGCACATCCTTAATGCTGGCTGGTGCCTGCATGTTTGTGATGGCAGATATCTTCTCCGGGTTGGCCTCAATGCCGCGATGGCTAATGATGAACCCGAGTAATTTGCTGGAAGGTACTCCAAAGACGCACTTAGTAGGATTGAGTTTCCATCGGAAAGCGCGGAGACTGGAGAAAGTTTCCTCCAAGTCAGCAATGAGTTCCTCCCGGTGTCTTGTTTTGACGACGACGTCGTCAACATAGGCTTCGACATTGCGATGAAGTTGCTTTTTGAAGCACATCTGTATGGCCCTTTGGTAAGTTGCTCTTGCGTTTTTGAGTCCGAAGGACATTGTTTTGTAGCAGAAGGCTCCAAAGGGCGTGATGAACGCCGTTTTGGCTTGATCTTCCTCTTTGAGGCTTATCTGGTGATAGCCGGAGTAGCAATCGAGGAAGCATAGCAAGGCGCAACCAGCGGTGGAGTCGACCACTTGATCGATCCTGGGTAGCCCAAAAGGATCTTTCGGGCAGTGTTTGTTAAGGTCGATGTAGTCGACACACATTCACCATTAGTTGTTTTTCTTTCGACCAAGCACAGGATTGGCGAGCCAGTCAGGATGAAAGACTTCTTTGATGAATCCTGCTGCGAGTAGCTTGGCTAACTCTTTCTTGATTGCTTCTCGTCTGTCCTGAGTGAACCGGCGTAGTCGCTGCCGTTTTGGAGTAGCTTTAGGATCGACGTTGAGAGAATGCTCGATTAGTTCCTTGGGCACACCTGGCATGTCAGCCGGTTTCCAAGCAAAGATATCATGGTTAGCCCGAAGGAAACTGACGAGCATGAATTCCTATTAGGATCTAGCCCTGTTCCGATCAGGGCTGTCTTGGAAGGATCACCGGTCTGGAGGTTGACTGTTTTGAAGTCTTGCTCACTGGTGGGTTTCACCTTTGTAGAGCCCGACTTGTTTACCGGGATTTCTAGTTCAGTTGGCTGGAGCTTCTTGGAAGCTGTGAAGACTTGCTGCATGGGATTATGAGATTGAGTAGTCGCAGCAATTTCCACGGCTTCGGTGTCACACTCGTAGGATCTTCAGAGATCTCCTCGTAGCGTGAGCTCCCCTTTGGGGCCTGGCATTTTGAGTACCAGGTATACATAATGTGGTATGGCCATAAACTTGGCGAGTGCTGGCCGTCCAAGTATGGCATGGTAAGATGTCTTGAAGTCGGCGACCTTGAATCTGATGTACTCGGTGCGGTAATGTTCCTTAGTTCCGAAGGTGACTGGAAGGACAACTTGTCCGAGTGGTATGGCCGTGTTTCCGGGTACAATGCCGTAGAAAGGTGAATCCGTTGGGGTGAGCATTTCCGTGACGTTGAGGCACATTTTCCTTAATGTCTTGGCGAAAATGACGTTGAGGCCGCTTCCGCCATCAATGAGTACTTTAGTTAACTTTTAACCTGCCACGACTGGATCCAGGACCAGTGGGAAACGGCCTGGTTCTAAAAATTTTGTCCATTGGTGTTTTCTGCTGAAAGAAATTGGAACTTCCGACCATTTTAGCGGTGTGGGGTCCGTAGGCTCGATGGCCATGATCTCCCTGAGTACGAGTTTGTTAGCTCGCTTGGATGCAGTGCCTGGAATGCCGCCGAAAATGACGTTGACGGTTTTCGCAGCTGTCTGGAAGTCGCCGTCTTCATCTTCATTATTGCGGGCTTTATTTTTGGCCTTATCTCTGTTTTTGATGTACTCTTCGGGAGTTGGTGGTGCGGGTAAGTCTTGCATGACTCGGCGCATGCTGTAACAATCTAGTGTGGAGTGTCTGCTAGTCGGGTGCCATGGGCACTACTTTTTGAGTAGCTCTGTTAAGGTCGACCCTTCGTCGTTGCTGCGATGTCCTTTTTTGCCGGAGATGGTCATGGCGGCAACGGTGTTGTCGGGCTTCCTTTTGCGGTTGTGGTTACTTGGATAAGAGTTCCGAGCATCGTTATGCTGAGTTCTTTCTGTTTCATTGTTGTGGTTGTTGTCGCGTCCACGGTTACGGTGGGAACCGAACCGTTCTCGCTCTTTGTCCTCTTCATTAGCCCACTGTTGCACCATGACTTTGAGTTCTTTGACATTAGCTGGTCGTCGGCGACCGAAGTCTTGGTATGTTCGTCGATCATAGAGTCCATTTTGGAAGCACTCGATGACGTCTGCTTCGGAGATGTCTACTATGGTAGCCTTCTTTTCGAAGAACCGTCGCAGATAGTCGCGTAAGGTCTCGCCCTCTTTCTGCTTGATTTGTCTTAAGTCAATCTTGTTGCCCGGTCTAGCCATGGAGCCTGCGAAGTTGTTGGTGAAAGCCTTTGTTAAGTCTGCCCAGGAATCAATGGACTTGGGTTTGAGTGACTCGAGCCAGGTTAGTGGCGCGGGTTCCATGCATTTGGGGAAATGAATGACTTTGGTGTCATTGTTGCCTCCGGCTGCTTGGATGGCTAGTGAGTAACATCGTAGCCATTGGACAGGGTCCTGCAAGCCGTCGTACTTGATAATTCCTGTTGGCTTGAACTTTTCGGGTAATTTGGTTTTCATTACCCGGTTTGTGAAAATGGGAAAATGGTTGTAGCTGTCGACTTCTCGTTCGCGCCGATTGTTGAGAATTTCTCGCAGATCGCTGAAGTTAGACATCTCGCGGGTCTTCCGAGTAGGGCGGATACTTTTAACCGAGTTGGTGCAGCTGACCTCTCCAGCATCCTTCTATCGTGTAGGAGCTTTATGCTTGCTTGGACCTTGGCTGTGTTGCCGGGGTTGGTTGACTACCTCATTGTTTCGTGGGGCGGCATTTTTGTTTGCAGCTCCCCTGCTACCTTCTTGATGAGAGGTGATACGAGGTACGGATGGGATTGAGTTGTGCAATTAGTCCGTTGCCGCGCTGTACGAGTTGAGCTGTGGCTACATTGTCCTTATCCTGAGGCATTAACGTCGTCAAAAGGTTGATTGAAGCGATAGCCGCGAGTGGAGTATTGTGCTCCTGAGCCTGGACTGCGTTGAAAGCCCTTTCAAGATTTGTAATAGGAATATTTGCAGCCATCGACTGTCGTCGCTCAGCTCGAGTGGCATTGCGTGCCCTTCGTTGGTTGCGCTACTCGGAAGTTTCGACGGGAGGGGCGTCAGCTGTAGATTCGTCTTCGGAGATGTAGTCGATTTGAGCCAGTTGCCTGGGGGTTCTGTTCTGGCTAGTGCCCGGGTTGTTGTTCTGAGTGATAACAAGTATCTCCCTATCCGGGTAGTAGCTTCCAGAGCTGGATGTTGCAATCTCTGTGTAACTTTCTTCATGATTGGAAGTGACTGGAACACCTTCTTGATATGGTAGGTTGTCTATATGGGTGACAAGGCACGAGTCGTAGTCATGGTCGGGAAGAGAGGGTCGCAATCCCGGCCAGTGGACGAATCTGCTTGAGATGTCGAAGTGATTACCAACCCTTGGGCTGGGCCAGACAATGGTATCTCTGGTGAGTAGAATGATTCGGAGTTGAAATCCTCGTTATGCCCGAGTTCGACTCGGGGTTGAGCCAGAGAACCTTGGTAGATTTTAGTTGTGTTGCGGAGTCCGTACGGGAACCGCGCTGAAATCGAAACCGATTTGGATGCTGACCATTGCCGTCGAGTCCGAAACGAGTCCGACCTTGAGTCTTGGGATCGGCTGAGGCCGACCCTTTTGAGGACTAGCTCCGCCTCGCCCGACCCTGAGTCCAGGGGTCGGGAAGTTGGAGTAGTCCGAGGCGAAGTCGAATCCGATGCGCAGTCGAACTCGAACTCGTTGACTTTGAAATCTGGATTTTTTCCAGTCAAATCCTCTAGTTTGTTCTCCTGAACATCGATGATCTGGCGTCGGAACGATCCCGAACCTTCAGCGACGCAAAGCCAAGATCCAAAAACGAGGGTGGCGCCGGCTTCGATGAAGAAGGTGGGCCTGATGATGACCTTTGCCATTGAGTTCGCATTGAGAAACTCGACGAGTGCCCCTACCTGGCGCGCCAGCTGTCAGTGTTTTAGACCGGCAACCCGCCTAGGGGGTACCCTAGGTGGTCTTTTATGCGGTAAGGGTCGTCGAGAATCAAGGAATCAATGGTGACGCAAGGAACACGATTTAGACAGGTTCGGGCCGCTAAATCGTGTAATACCCTACGTCCTGTGTGTTGGTTTGTATTTGATGAACTGGAGTCATCTTGAGGGAGGTCCCTGCCCGGCCTTATATACACGGGAGGGCAGGGTTACAAGTCTGAGTCCTAGTCGGGTACTTTTACAAAGTACTACTTGGCATCTGGCCCGAGTAGTTTTCCATAAACATACAAGACTAGTCCGAGAAGGATATGCCTATCCTTGTTCTGATATTGTCCGAGTACATCCCTTAGTGGGCCGTCCAGGGCCTACTCGTGGGCCTGGGGAGTACACCCGACAGTGAGTTCTTTATCCCTTGTGTGTATCTTCGAGTTTTCTTGAAGTCATGTGATGGCTTTGTATTTTGATGTAGGGATGCGGAGGAGACTATCCCTGTGGAGGCAGGAGTAGATTCGTGTCCCCCGACTACTCTTTCTGCTCCTTTGGAGGATTTAACTATTGAAGAAGTATCCAGAGTTGATGCTGGTCGCCTTGGAGCTACTATATCTATGCTTCAAGAAGTGATCCGCTCGGTGGAAGATCCCTCGGCTGCTTCGGGTTCTGGGAATGTATCCTTGTCAGCGTCTACTAGCGGAGCGTTGACTGTGGTGGATGCGGAGAAATCTAAGGAACCAGCTGCTCCAGGTATGTATCTGCAGTCCTGGTATTGTAGTTGTAGTATTGAGGTGACTGATGTTAATCTCTTAGGTACTGCCTTGGGTGCAGCTCCTCATCTTGCCAAGAGTACTCAAGGTCCGGTTGTGTTTGGCTGATTTATCAGTTGGATGTGAAGAATGCTTTTCTTCACAGGACACTTTCAGAGATAGTCTACCGTGCTCAGCCTGCTGGTTTTGAGGATTCTACCCGTCCTGATCATGTTTGTGAGCTGAATCGCTCTCTGTATGGACTTAAGTAGGCTCCTCATGCTTGGTACAGCCGCTTTGCCTTTCACCTACTACAGCTCAGCTTTGTGGAAGCCAAGACCGACACTTCCTTGTTTGTGTACCACCTCGGTGATGATATAGTCCTCACGGCGTCTTCGACACCTCTTCTTGGTTGCACTATTGATGCCTTACAGCGGGAGTTTTTGATGAAGGATCTACGTGAACTTCATCATTTCTTGGGTATGCATGTTCAGCAGTCTGGTGATGGTCTTCTTCTGTCTCAGCGCTAGTTTATGTTGGTGATTCTGGAGCGTGCTGGTATCACTGATTGCAAGCCTTGTTCCACCCCGGTTGATACAAACTCAAAGTTGTCTGCTACTGAAGGTGCTTCGCTTGTCAATGGGACTCATTATTGGAGCCTCGTTGGTGCTCTACAGTATCTCACCTTCACTCGCCTAGACATTGCTTATGTGGTTCAGTAGGTTTGTCTCCACATGCATGATTCTCGTGAGCCACATCTTGCCACTTTGAAGCACATTCTGCGGTATATTCGTGGCACTCTTCACTTGGGTTTGCTTCTACGGCCCTCTACTTAGTCAGATTTTCTGGTTTACTCCGACGCTGATCGAGCTAGTTGCCCGGACACTCGGAAGTCTACTTCTAAGTATGCAGTCTTTTTGGGCGACAACTTGGTCTCCTGGTCTTCAAAGCGATAGATTGCAGTCTCTCGCTCGAGTGCCGAGGCTAAGTATCGAGCAGTTGCCAATGCCGTTGCCGAGGTCTCCTGGTTGCGCAAACTTATGGTTGAGCTACATGTTCCTATACGTCGCACCGCCTTGGTTTATTGTGATAACATCAGCACTATCTACATGTCTTCGAACCCCGTTCAACATCAACGCACAAAACACGTGGATATTGATCTACACTTTGTTCGTGAGCGCGTTGCTACTGGTGATGTCCGTGTTCTTCATGTTCCAATGAGCTCTCAATACACTGATATTTTCACCAAAGGCCTGCCCTCTTCAGTGTTCACGGAGTTCAGGTCCAGTATGAATGTTCAAGCTGCCGACGATCAGACTGCGGGGGTGTGTTAGAAGATGTGTATGTGTTGTATGTGTTGTGCGTGTACATGGGCCCTAGCTGTGCGCCAGGCCCAGGCCAGCTCCTGTCGAGCCCTAGATGGATTAGGATGGGCAGTCTTATCTCTTGGTTGGTTGTATTTCTATAAATCTCACCAAGGGTTGCCTATATATATTTGTACATGTTGTATACCCTAATCAATCTATTATTCCATGCAATCTCTATTGGTTTCAGTGGAGAGGATGTGTAGTAGAAAGGCTCGGAACATTCTGAGCATTGCAGAGTAGAGAATGCGGAGGTAAGTGTTGAAGTTGCCCAAGAGGGCCTAGTCCATTTGGATGTGCTGGCCCATTAAGCAAGTTTATCAATGCAAATCACTGGCAACAAGTTTGATTAACCCTAGAGGCTAATAAGCTACCGCATGCAACTCTCCAGCCAGGAGCTGCCGCACACAACTCTCCTGCTGCAGTCCTTGCCGCACGCCAGGTCTCCGCTGCTGCTAGGGCTCCTTCTGCATGCTAGGCTTCCACCGCACACCTTCTGGTGCGCCGCACGCACTTGCAGTCTTCCCTTCAGATCAAAGGTTGACCGCGGGGATCTTCGAGTACGTGCCGTGGAGTGCTAGCACGCTCCGGTTCATCATCCCATCCATATTGTGGACTGTCGTAGAGGTATTGCTAGGTTGCGCACTTCGTCAGACCATACGACTACTTCCTCGACGTCGATCGAATCGACTACTTGCACTTCATCAAGACTTTCGCTGCAACGCATGACGAGTGAAGGTATAATCTATGATCATCTGCTCGCAAGTGATCCTGTTTATGTGGTTATATTTTTGTGTGCTAGCGAGTAGCATACCGCATTTCCTAACAGTGGTACCAAAGCTGTGCTTGTGTTGGTTTTGATCTAGATTAAATATTTTGCATGGTTGGTTGTAGATCAGATCGTTTTGGTGAATAGCGTTACCCGCGAATTGAACTGTTTTACTCCGTTCTTGCTTCCTCATTATGTGACCGGCTAACTGGCCATCTTTATGACGGCGAGTGAGCATTGTGCACCTGACCACGAGGTTGTGAGTTCATGTAGCGAAATAGTCGATACATGGTGTGAACGGCTATGTCGGCTACAACGCCATGTCTGTTAGCTTGCTGGCAGCATGTGAAAAATCTGTTCTATCCGTTATCAGCTGACGGGACCAGATCGTGTTTTAATAAAAAAAGGGGGGACGCGTTGCGTCATTCGTAGAAACACCTAACTCATTTTGTAGAGAATGATGTGATGGTATGACCTCAAAATCATGTGATGATCTGTGTGTAATAAATTCGTGTGGCATGCGTGTCACAAATTATTATAGCCGGGTTGAGGCTGTTCCTATTTGGCCTGCCTGCCACTTTTGTGATGTAATTTATTATTTTAATTTAGCTACTAGCATGTATTAGCTGAATTAGATTATATCAATTATCGACACGAGCGAAGCGACTTGGCGGCCATCGTACCTTGGAGAAGATGCCCAAGATGCGACATGTCGGTGTAGGTGTGCGGATTGGCGGTCGTCGACATGTGCTTATTTTCATTGAATGAAGAAAGGCCATACTATCACAATAATTTGATTATATGTGATGATTATTATTATGCACTGCATGTTATGAGCATGATAAATCCCTCACGAAAAATTAAGATTTTATGCCCTTCCAACAGGTGCACCAACCATTGGGGTCTTGTTAGTACGTGATGGGTCTGCCAAAGTAGGGTGTCATCTTCTACCTTGATCCATTGGGTCGTGTCGGACACCACATCATAGTGTTGGTTTGCTTGACAGAGCTATCAAGTCAGACTTGGGCTTTCCGGCATAAGTGTTGAGAGCCGAGACATATGATGTCACCCAACAAACGAGAGTCGCATTGGATGCAATTGGCAAATGTTGCCTACCTTATTCACTATGATTGTAGCGGTGATGCCAAAGCTCACTAGTATCATAGGGAACGTTGGATCTCGTCCTGCTATGCAACGCCAGGGGACGTTCGCACAACATAGCAGGAATTCTTTTATTAAAAGTGTTAATAAAATAAGTGCTAACCGTTTTGTGTCTTACTGTTGTAGAAAATGTTGAGTGCATCAAACTTCAATCTACGATCAATTCTAGATAGATAAAAACTAAATGGAACAAACGTTGTTGATTGGAATCAGAACCTGAGAATTGTTCTCACACAAGAAAAAAAGGAGTACGTTCTCGATACGCCTTACCCAGAAGAGCCTCAGAATGTCGCGCACACCACTAGTGCATATTGTGCTTATGTGAAGCATACTAATGATGCGGTGGATGTGCAGTGCCTCATGCTTGCTTGCATAAACTCTGAGCTGCAGAAGCAATTTGAGAGCACTAACCCATATGACATTAGAAGCCGAGTATATTGCAGCTTTGGAAGCTGCAAAGGAAGCTGTATGGATCAAAAAATTTATTTCTAAGTTGGGCGTGGTCCCTAGTTGCTCCAATCCGATAGACCTCTATCGTGACAATAGTGGTGCTATCACACAAGCAAAGGAGCCTAGGTCACACCAGAAGTCCAAACACATACTATGGTGATATCACCTGATTCGAGAAATCATCGATCGAGGAGATGTGAAGATATGCAATGTGCACACCGACCTTAACATTGCAGATCCGTTGACTAAGCCACTGCCACAAGCAAAGCATGAGATGCATACAAAGTCAATGGGCATGAGATGCTGGCAAAACTGACTAGAACTAGTGGAAGGCTTATGATGATGTATTCCATAAAGGTAGTCATAATATGATGACATCATGTCAATGTTTGTAATCTACATTTTTCAGTAATATGTTCCATGACTTTGTCATTATATGTGATTAGCGAATACGTGATTCGTTAGTGAAACTCCATGATGCAATATTAACATTGTACTAAAAATGATCCCCAGCTTCCATCCGTCATGCGGGACTGTGATGTAGAGATAAGCTGGTACATGTGTTGGGTGGATGATCTTGTTTCACATGTCATGGCAATATGGGATATTGTGTCAACAATGTAGGCACGTGTTAGGAACACGGTGCCGGATAGACCCACTACAAGACACCGCGACTACGCTACTATTGGTGAGTCTCATAACGACACGCATATTACGTCCTTTGACCTGAGACCGGTGCAGGGTCCCAGATTGTGGAGCATCGCATTTTGGGGTTGCTAAACGCTATTCCGTAATTGGGTAGTTATAAAAGCAGTTTTCGGATGTGGTTGAAGCAAGTCGCAGGGTGTACCAAGTCAAGAAGGAATCTACCCCTCCTGTTTCAGGGAGATACTTCTCTGGGCCCTCTCGATGTGATGAACTGAAAGTGCATGGCCGTGCCTCGACTAAGGGTTAATCGATCAGAAAAGTTCTTCACTGAGCGAGAAATGGCTAAGAATAAGGGTAGCTCTTCACTCGCCTTATACTTGGCTAGGTATCGCGTGGCAGAAGCATATAATATTGGTGACATTACAGGTTATGCAAGATATGATCGAGTCAGTATGCCTTGATAGAGGCCAATACTAACTATTGATCGGAAATGGTTTCCGAGTTATGTCTGTTGGTTGCATAAACCTATGGGATCACACGCTTAAGGAATTGGAACACATGGATACTTGCATAATTAACTCTTGTGCAAGTGAAGACTGTTGGAGATGCCCAAGAGGGCCTAGCCCATTTGGATGTGCTGGCCCATTAAGCAAGTTTAGAAATGCAAATCATTGGCAACAAGTTTCATTAACCCTAGAGGCTAATAAGCTGCCGCACGCAACTCTCCTGCCATGGGCTGCTGCACGCAACTCTCCTGCTGCCAGGCCTTGCCGCACGCTAGGTCTCCGCTGCCGCCAGGGCTCCTTCTACACCCCAGGCTCCTGCCACACACCTTCTGGTGCGCCGCACGCACCTGCAGTCTTCCCTCCAAGATCAAAGGTTGATCACGGGGATCTTCAAGTATGTGCTGTGGAGTGATAGCACGCTCCAGTTTGTCATCCCATCCCGGACGTGTGGATTGCCGTAGAGGTGTTGCTAGGTTGCACACTTCGTCAGATCGTACGACTACTTCCTCGACGTCGATCGAATCAACTACTCGCACTTCATCAAGACTTCCGCTGCGAGCGCGATGAGTGAAGGTATAATCTATGATCATCTACTCGCAAGCGATCGTATCTATACAGTTATATTTTTATGTGCTAGCGAGTAGCATACCGCGTTTCTTAACAGTAAGGCAGTGGCAGAGAAAGAGATCAACACGGCTGATGCAGCGGCTGTAGCAATGCCAGTAGAAGAGAAGCTTCAATTTCCTTGAACAGAACAGTTATAATTCATAAGATTTACATTTTTTCTGAAGGATTTTCCATGGGAGAACCATTACGGTGACATTAGTCTTAATTACATTTAGTCTTGCACAATGCACATGGACGCAAGCATTTGGTCGAGCACTTTGTGGGCGCAACAGGTACAATTGGAGGAGTAACCGTTGGCGCTGCTCTTCGCTGTGCTCGACAAAATGCACGGCGCACAGGCTGTAGGGCAGCGTGGCCGTGGCGACGCGGGTCTTCGGTGCCGCGAGGATGGCCATGCGGTTGCGTGGATGGCATGAGGCTGGCGTAGCACGCGCCCAAGGTGCTGGAGCCCCTGAAGCTAGAGTTCACGGCCACAACGATTCCGTCGTCAGTATCGATAGCCGTCGCGGAGGAGCGCGGGCGTTCCAGCAGCCAAACTTAGAGCAAGAGCAATAATTTAGCCAGCAGCCGACTGCAAGCCCATGCCATGTCATTTGCAACCAGTTATACAGCCAACTAATACAACAAGCTAGCTGTTTGGCCGGCTACAGCATAGATTACGTACAGATTGCAGTGATTTAATGTTCACAAGGACAGGAGATGGAAGCGGCGGCATCTCGCTCGTATGTGGGCTGGGAGAAGGCTGGGAGAGTTAATTTTTTCTCGTACCTTGCGCTCAAGTTGGACGAGATGGGAAGAGCTTCGTAGTCTCTCTCCGACATGACCTATTTTTCTGCCGATGTGGACTTCTCCCAGCCGGCTTATTCACATTATTATACTTGCTCTTAACGACTCGAGGGCGAGACCTCGCGGTAGGGCGGCCGAAAGAGCTAGCCATCGGCGAAGAATTCCCTGCCGCCTGTCGCGAGCACCCGGGCACCACGAGCACCCGGGCACCAGGCGATGTAGAGCCGCGCCTACGCTTTTTCACCGTAGATGTAAGATCTGACGGTAGTGTTTTTCCTGCGACGTGGCCCAATCCCTAGCCAGGATCTGTCCGCAAGTTTCGTCTTTTAGAGATTCCTTTGTGGTTTTGCTTACCTACTTCTGATCACGTCCAGGCTATAGGGTAGAGAAAAAGGAATTTATGGAAGAGCAGAAAGAAGAACAAAAGGGAAGAGAAGCTGAGCTCTGGTTGAAGGGTCGTTGCTACGACAGCTTTTGTGTATCGTTTCATACATGACCACTCCCGATCGAGATGCATGAGTTATAGCTGTCAGAACACATAAAAGGAAGCCGCCCGTGACTGGGGAAAAAGGTGAGTCAAAACACCAAGTAATATGCATGATTATAAAAGCTAACTGTTAGCCTACTTCAGCGACCAATAAAACATGCTCCATCTGTTTCAAAATGCAGCTCATTTTGACTTTTGTAGATACATAGATTTTGCTATGTATCTAAATAATATAACCTTATATTTAGGTACATAGCAAAATCTACATATTTAGAAACCTAAAACGACATACATTTTGAAATGGAGGAAATACTATTGTAGTAAGCGAGGTTTCAAACACATAGAAAAAGGCGACCAGTATGCCAGCTTGCCGGACCACTGCGCAACAACCTGAATAGGCTGCTATTAAAGATCTTATTGCTAAATATCCATGTTGAGGTTATACACTTAATCAAGATTCAAAAAACAGGCTTCCACACATGACCATATACCCAGACTTTTATGAAGCCAAGTCTTGATTCTACATCAATTTTAGGTATGGAGCCAAAGCTTATCCCAAAGACATATAAATTGTAATTCATAGATGCTTTAAGGCATATAGATGTTCTCACACCCGATTTTAAGGACAAAATCGAGTGCATTAAATACATGTGCGCCAGGATCAAGTTACACACATGTACGACAATAGTGAATAACAAAGACAGTGCTAAAGCGAATAAAGAGAGTATTAAATATTATTACATGACCGAAAGTCTCAATAAAACATAAGCCTAATTTATTACGCAGCGGAACTCCAAAGATGACGATGACACCACAGGCAGCTGACTGAAGAACCGTACGCCTAGAACTCTTAAAAATCGTGCAAATACTCCTCCAAATTAGCTTGGTGTGAACAACGGTTTTGCAAGGGTGAGTACACTTATGGTTGGTACTCAACAAGTCGTGGGGAATATTGTAGTGTAAGGCAAACCAAGGTATGGCTAAGGTATAAATAGCATCAGCTTTTAATTAAGTTGGTCAAATTTTATTAGCAATTAACTAAGTATAAGTTTATACCACCCGAAATTAAACATGAGCATAAATAAAGTAAAAACAACATATGCATGAAATGACAACAATTTAAATCCATCTTCCGATAATATTATCATGTGAGGGTCCAGGCCGCTCTTAACCATGAGCACGGCTGATCGATCAGTTTTACACTCTGCAGAGGTGGCACATCTTCACCCACAAGTCGCGTAAAAGTTCAAAAGAACTTTGGACCCAACCATGCGGTGTTAGCAAGGTACCATACCACACTTCCGAGGTGTGATTCCATAGGGACGCTACGAGGCCTTTACAAAGATTCATTAGTCAGTGGTAACCCGCTAAGGTTTCGGTGTCTGGCGTGCACAACCTATCACAGGCCAAAGATGCAACAACTCAGTCCCCCCTCTTGCCTCATCATGAGTAAGATCACCCCAGACTAAGGTTTCTAATTATTCAGCCAAGACCAGAGCCATTTAGTCTTGTGGTAGCACCATTTTCCTGGGTGGTCGCTCCATGTTCCGATTAATCATACATGATCTTGTATTAATGAAAGGTATAACAGAAGTAAAGCAAGATTAAACATCGTGTTTAGTTAAACCACCACATACCAAGTAAGCAATAAGCATGAGCTACCCAACATAAAGTAACCCGGTTTGGTCAAGGCAAAGGTAATTCAATCTAGGCGAACCTTAATTGGGACCCATCAATTTAATCTTATCAAGTGCATAGCATAAATATTGAGTACGAGAAAGTAAAGGTGTATAGGACGAAAAGTTAGTAATCAAGGACACGACTTGCCTTCTTGGCCTTGCTCCTGCTGTTCGTACTCCTCGAAGGCTTGGTCTTCAAATCCCTCGAACTGCGGGACGTCTACACACGTCACACGAGCACATACAAGCAAACATGGGCAAAAAGTAAGAAACAGTACACAAATCACAAATAAACAGAGAAAACAAGCTTGTAAAGTTGATCTACGCTTTAAAATGAACACGTGGATATAAAGAACGCGAAAAACGGAGTTAAGAG
>NC_028457.1:22170903-22172949 GCF_000263155.2 Setaria italica
AAAGTGCGAGGGCAGATCTGTGAATATTTTTCCACGCGATCTGGACCGCGGGTTGATTTGCGAAAAGTGGGGGCTTAAGCAGAAAAGTGGCACGGCGCGACGCGTTTGACCATTACGCAGCCAGATTGACTTGCTACGAGCCGTCGGATCTAGATCCGACGGTCGCGGTCATCTATGACTCGCGGCAGCGGCGGAAAAAAGGGCAGCCGGCGGCGGCGAGCGGCGGCGAGGCCGCCGGAGTTTGCCGAAACGGCGCTCCGGGGCTCGGTTTCGCGCGCGGAAAATGCCAGGAGCAAGAGGAGAACGCGGCGAACTAGTTTTGGCTGTCTACGACGATCGGAGCTCACCGGAGGCGGCGCTTGGCGGCGGAGAAGTGGCGGCGGCGCTGGAGCTTGCAGCGGCTAGGGTTTCGGGCGTTGGCGCGGGGTGCTCGAGGCTGGGAAGGGGGCGGCGACTTATATAGGGGTTGTTGCCGACAGGATAGAGGTAGGGCGGATCCCGCGCGGAGATAACGCGCGGCGGTTGCGGCGGCGGAGTCCGGCGCGGACGGGCAAGGAGTCCCGGCCGGATACGGCCAGAGGAAGGGGATGACGGGTGGGGCTCACCCGTCAGGCCGGAGGAGGGAAGCAGTAGGTGGGCCGGCGCAACTATTGGGCCAACGCGCGTTCGCGGGCCGCGGAGGAAAAAGGGGCGAGCGGCGAGCTTCGCGGGCCGGTGGAGGTTGAGGAGCTGGGCTGCGAAGGAAGGAGCGACGGGCCGGCGAAGGAGAAAAAGCGGAGGGGGAAAAGAAGCTTCACGGGCCGGCAGAGCTGCTGTGGCTGGGCCGAAAGATAGAAAAAGAAGAGGGAAAAGAGGAATGCGGCCCAAGAGAAAGAAAAAGAGAAAGAGAAAAAGAATAGTTTGAAATTGAATTTGAAATCCAAATTTGATTCAAACCCAAGCAACCAAAAATTATGCTCCAGTATGAATGCACAAATAACTCCTATGATGAATTAATTAAATTAAATTAAAGAAAATGAAATTAAATGCCTAGAATTTAAATGACACCCTAATTTGAGAAAATTTTAATGAATTTGAATTCTCTAAAAATATTGGGTGTTACAAATCCTACCCCCTTAAGAAGAATCTCGTCCTCGAGATTCGGAAGATCCTGCAAAGAGATGGGGAAATTCCTTCTATAACTCGTCCTCTCTTTCCCAAGTTGCCTCGTCCTCCGTATGGTGACTCCACTGAACCTTGCACATTCTGATCGTCCGGTTTCTTGTAACCCTTTCCAAAGTATCCAAAATCTTAACGGGGTATTCCGTGTAAGTGAGGTCATCCTGAACATTCAAGTCCTCCATAGGCAACTGTTCCTCGGGAACTCTGAGGCACTTATTAAGTTGTGAGATATGAAACACGTCGTGTACATCTGACAACTGATTAGGCAACTCCAATCGATAGGCTACCTGTCCCACTCTCTCAAGAATCTTGAACGGACCGATGAATCGTGGTGACAACTTCCCTTTGACCTTAAATCTACGCATACCCCTGATGGGTGACACCTTGAGATACACATAATCACCTACTTCGAAGGTCAATTCTCTTCTCCTGGTGTCAGCATAACTCTTCTATCGAGATTGTGCAGTCCTCAAGTTTTCTCGGATGATTTGGACCTATCTTTCTGCCTCTTGTATAATTTCTGGCCCGAATAACTGACTCTCTCCTGTCTCACTCCAATAAAGGGGTGTTCTGCACTTTCTACCATACAAAGCTTCAAACGGCGAGATTTTGAGACTGGCTTGATAACTGTTATTATAGGAGAATTCTGCATAGGGTAAACTGAGAATGGAGGAAGGTCATCAAACGGACCAAAATCTTCTAATTTGTCCGAACTGTCCTCAACCCTAACAATATTTCTTTTTCCTAGCAGGACTATGTGGCGTTTTGGCTCATCTTCTAACTTTTTACCGGCTTTGTCTTGGTTTTCTTGACATGTCCTTCACATAGGAATCCTGACTCACATCCTTGCTAGGATGATGGTTCATCTCTATATCCAATCTTGTG
>NC_028457.1:22173049-22312045 GCF_000263155.2 Setaria italica
GCTAGTAATTTCTTTTATGCGCGTAAGGCTTCGGATGGTGGCGTGAGAAGACACGGGGTTAGACTGGTTTGGGCAAGGAAAGCCCTACGTCTAGTATGAGGAGCTGCTCGTGTTACTCACGCAAGGTTTGTAGTAGGGGGTACAAACGGGCGAGAGAGGGAGCCGGTCCCAAGTCTCTTGGGTGTGCACTGATGCTCATGAGGTGATTGTGTGGGTTCTATTCGCCTGAGAGTCCTCCCGTCTCGGGGGGTCCCTGGTTCTCCTTTTATAGAGCAAGGAGGGTACCGGGGTTACAGGTGAGCCGGGTGTCTGGAGAAGTAAAAAAGATAAGCTAAGCAGAGTAAAATACAAGGAGAAGGACCAAGTCCCTGGATCGCCGCCTCCTGCTCCGACCTTCAGCTCCTGTCAGCGCGGCCACCGGGGGAGGGCGGCTGTCACCGGATCCTGTCGCCAGTCCTCCGGGCGACCATTGCCGCAAAGCATGATGATGGTGTTTGGCCATGGCAACTGTGCATGTTGGGGGAGACGGCTGACCCCTGTTGTCCTGCTTACGGCCCGTGGAACACGGACATCGCATCCCTATCGCTGGGTAGGCCGGGCACGAGAACGGGCGGCGCCGCCTCCTGTGCCAGGTGGCGCATGCTATCAGTGCCCTATGGTGAATCAAGGGGAGCCGCGGCCACTGTAGCGTGTGCGGTCGTGGCTACAGTGTTCCGCCTAGGTACTTGTGGCAGGTCACGTCGAGGGGCGCGGGCGCCTTTCTGCACGCCAAAGCCGCAGTGCATTTATAGCTAGATCGGTGGGGGGCCCACCAGATCCGCGCTCTCATCTATTGGTCTCCATCCGAGGTGGACCCTTGTCTTGTGGGCCCGGATGAGTCCGACCCCCTACGCCTCGTCATTGCCGCAGGTGGGCCTGGGCTTTCATGACTGTTGTTTTAAGGGGCATTAGGAGATCGTTAATATTTCCCCCCAACATTTTGTATTGCCATATCGAGACAAATGGTCCCCTAGCCAACCATTGAAGTTGTTCATTAATCATCTCGTTACCCATGAGGTGTCGTTGGGTCAATGTTGCTAAAGTATCTATGTGATGCCGTGTAATCCATGCCTCAGACTTCCCTGGATTTTTGATCCGTACAATATCCTTATGCTCCTCCATATATGGAGCCACCAGGGATGAATTCTGCAGCACTGTGAAGTTTGCTTTGCGGATTTCAGTCTCATGTATGTTCATATTCACTTTCTTCCTTAGTGTGCCCTTTCCCTTCACGTGGCCCTAATGTCGTGACACGGGGACCCCTATCGGACTAAGTCCATCAATAAAGTCAACACAAAACTAAATGACCTCCTCTGTTCCATATCCCTTAGCAATGCTTCCTTCTAGACGGGCGCGATTGTGAACGTACTTCTTTAGGACCGACATGAACCTCTCAAAAGGCCACATATTGTGCAGGTATACTGGACTCAGAATGGTTATCTCTTTAACAAGGTGAACTAAGAGATGAGTCATAATATTAAAGAAGGAAGGTGGAAAGACCATCTCAAAGCTAACAAGATATTGGACCACGTCATTCTGTAGGTTTATTAGATTGAGGAATGCACACATCTTTATGATTGCAAATCTCACATTCTCTTGTAGAATATCTCTCAGTGCAATTGGAAGCAACTGTGTCTGACACAGGACATGGTAGTCATGTGACTTTAGATTTGTGATTTTCTTCTCTTTCATATTTATTATTCCCTGTATATTAGAGGAGTACGTGGACGGGACCTTCATACTATTCAAGAAAACAAACATGCTTTCTTTCTCCTCTGAGAGTGTAGTTGGCAGGACATAAGTAGTGTTATCCATTCTTTCTCTTTTCTGGATGTAGGTCCTCTCATTGTTCTGAACATTTCAAGTCTTTCCTTGCTTCCAATGTATCCTTTGGCGTGTATCTTCTGTACATCCAATCCTAGAGGGGAAACAACCTTTTTTGCTTCATATGTAGTTGAGGGTAGTGCGTTACCCTCAGGAAGCATGTTCTTTACGATTCTCAATAGCTCCCCAAATCTCTTATGGGTCATACCATTTGCTTCCTTCCACAGCCATCAATTCCAATGTGCTACCCAACTTTTTGTGGCCTTATTTGCAATCAGGGTACAACAAATTTTTGTGATCATCCAACATCTTCTCAAATTTCTTTGTCTCAAATTTCTTTCCATCTAGCAACACCTGACCTAGTTCGTTAGTTGGTTCATCTTCTGCAAAATCTTCTTCAACCTCACCCATTTCAAAATCTGCAAAGGCACCACCTTCAGCCTAGTTAGTTGGAATGTTGTTATCATCACCATCATCTTCTTCACCATCTTCCATTACAACTCCTCTTTCGTCATGCTTGGTCCAAAGAATATAGTTATGCATGAAATCCCAACAAAATATGTGGCCGTGTAGTATTTTTCTATTAGAGTAATCCTTGTTATTTTTGCATATTCTGCATGCACAGCACATGAAACACTTCGGTGACTTGTTGGCCTCTATCGCTTCGATAAAAGTCTTTAGGCCATTAATGAACAGCATGGAGCACCTATCACCATACATCCATTGTTGGTCCATCTGCAAAAAAGTTTTAATTTACTTCTCCATTTATTAAAATACAAATGTAAAAAATATTTTCATTAAATATTGCTAACCTTTTATATATGAACCACTTTTGATGAGCAAATTAAATCCCTACAAATTTTGTGGGGAATTTCGGTAGCAACTCCCTTTCTCTCAAATCATCGTTAGCTTGAGCTCAACTTTGTTATTTATGTAAAGCAACAAAATTCGTTGATTATTTTTGTTTCAACATTGTACTTATGTTATTTATGTGAAGCAACAAAAGTAATTAACACAACACATATTTGTTAACATCCAATACGAATTTCTCAATATTGCACAGACTTTCATAAGTAAAAATTCTACATTCTACATGCATGTATAAATTGAAAAACTCTCCATTCATCCTCACTCTAAAAAAGCACAAATTTCTCTAGCTACAAAGTATAAAACATAGAATACTAATTATGAGAGGAGGGAGGATGAAGTTCCTAACCTTTATAATAGTTTGAAGAGTGAAATCCCCCCAAATCATGGGGAAAATGGGCAGCAAAGTGAGGAAGCTCAAGCTAAATGGTTGAGCTCAGGCTTGGGGAGGAGGAAGGAGCTTATTTTATAGTTTGTACATTTGTATCGGTTGGTGGCTCTAGCCGGTACTAAATTGTGACATTTAGTACCGGATGAAGCTAATAGGGGATACACACGTGCGTGAACACCATGTAGTACCAGTTGAAGCTACCAACCGGTACTAAATGGCTTCCAGGGAATCTAGCCGTTGGCCACCCGGTCCCCATGCTGCCATTTAGTACTGGCTGAGGCTCCAAACCGGTACTACAGTGGCTCCGGTGGTACTGTGCATGATGACTGGTACAAACGCTGCACGTTAGTGCTGGATGAAAAGGCGTCCGGTACTAACGCATTGGGCGAATGCTCAATTTTGCAATAGTGAAAGAATCACCCCACACGATCACAACCTAACTTTCCACGTGAAACATAGATGACTAATTAAGAATTGAAGTTAAGGTATTCCCTCCGCCGAAATATGACACTTACATTGGGCTAATGATCGATGTATACACGACCTCAGATCGTGCAATGGAATAACGTGATACAATAAGACACATTGTGTCTAGAGCACATTTTTGCAATATGCTTCCTCTAGTCATGAAACAAGCGACAATTTTGGATTTGTGACTTAGGTTTTCAACCATATTTAGTTTATAACATTTTGCCATTTAAGATTGTATATCTGAGAAATGATACAAGCATTATGTTTTTGTATCAAAGACTTCTAGTTTCATAAAAGTACACTTGTATGCTACGTGAAGTTTTGGGATTATCTTAACTCAATCATATCAACTTAGATTTCAATTTGTTTTGGTTTTGAGTTTGAACATTATTTTGAACTGATAAGGGTGGAATCAATCATTTGAAACTTAGATTGCAATTTTTTAGTTTTAAGTTTGGACTTTTGGATTTTATAAGGGTGGAATAATCAAAATTTTTAATCTTGGATTACAATTGATTTGTTTTGAGTTTGGACATTTGGAATTGATAACGTTGGACATGTATTGATGGTAGTTTTGTGAAAGTGTTCTTTTACTATTTATTATCACTACAGCAAACACATCATCCACCACAAGGAATGAGTTTTTTTGGGGGCCAAAAATTTCCATCACAAAATAATTTGTGGTAATTTTCTATCGACACTCCTGTCACACATACCATAGCAATGACTTTTTCCTCTACACAAATGACCATGCTTAGAAGTGGCAAATTGAACTACCACTTATGACACCATTTGTTATAACCATTTGTGACACCATTTGTTGTCACAAAATGCTTAAATTAGAGGTAAAATTTTTCACCACTTATATTATTTTTCACTGACCAGATTATTCGGCAGTATTTGTGGCAATTTGGTCACCGTTACAATTTTAGTAGTGAAGAGTTATGTGGCACTACAGACTAGATATTAACAACCAAAGTTTCATCACTATATGAATTTACTGTGTCAATTCTTCTTCTCACTATTTTATCATGAAAGTTCCTAGTAAATCACCACAATTTTTATGTAAAAAGTGGCACATTTATCATCCCAAATGTATTTTTTTGACAAAAAAGCACTCTCACATCAAAAATGCGTATAGCAAAATATTTTCACAACCAAATCAGCATTTTGTGGAAATAGTGATGATGTGCTGTATTTGTGTGGAAAACATGTGTTGTGACAAGTTTTGACATACATTAGATGTTGTGTCTAAAAATTTCTCATTGTTGGCTCTATCTTAGTGACAATAATAGCTTAACAAATATATATTATGTCTTTGGATGTAGATATTCAGCCTCAGCATTTGGAATTGACATTGACAAGGTCCAATTTAGCTCTTTGGTTGGTTTGCAATTCATAATTAGTAAGGCCATTCTCAATGCAAGTGTCATATGAGTTTCATTCTCATTGATTGGCATGCCACATATGCAAAAGTGAGGACATGGCATGCAATTTATGAGGAAAGAGAAGAATAGAGTTTCATGGGATGAAACTTGGTGTACATGGTTACTAAGAGCCTTGAAACTAGTATGAAACTCCATTGAGAGGATTTGAGTTTTGACTACACACAATCATCACTCCCAATGGTCACTTATATGAAACATTTAAATGAAATGCTAACATATGAATCCGTGAAAGCAAAACTTTGCATTGAGCGACCAAGTTTCATACATCAACTCAATCATCACTAGATGACATGGCACTCTTTGAAATTACGCGACAAAACCTTGCACTGAGAATGGCCTAATAGGCCCGAATGCCAATCGGTATTCGCAAAACTCATGCCCACTCCCTCAATACCGAGCCATACCCCTTCGTATTTGTAAGAAACATGGCCCCATTAGGCCATAGTTTGTGATTTTGGTGATTGAGTGACAACATAGTCATTTGAACTGATCGTTTGTCTAGCATGCACCTTGTAGGTTTTACAGATGTCAAGAATGCAAACCAAAACCATGGTATTCAAGTATACAAACCATGATATCTAGGATTATTCTATGGTATTCAAGTGTCCAAATGATAGTGAAATTCAGAGATAGAATAATTCTAGAAAAATATGATGTCCAAATGACAGTATTCAACTCAGAAAAACATGAAAGCACTGGATGATCCGATGGTGCATCGGAGCAAGCATCGATGTAATTGGTACAATGCACAGAAGCAAAACATAGGGCACTGAATGATCCGATGGGCATCGGACTAAATGCATTGGATCATCTGGTGACTGCATTACATGGCTATCTGTGATAAGACCACTGGATGATCCGACGAGGTGATTTTAGTGAGCGTCGGATGTATCGGTGAACAAAAACATAGAAGACCACAAGTTGTTCTGATACCCAAGTTGAAGTGAACATTGGACTAAGAATATTTACTTTGAAATTGTCTAGAGAGGTTTTGGATAAAATCTCTTCAGCACCGGATGATCCAATGGTACCATTGAACAAAACACCGCATGATCCGATGACCATCGGATGAAGCGTCAGAGCAATTTTGGGCAAGGTGCAATGGCTATATGCGTCAGTAAGGGTGGATATTGAGCCAGCTCAACTTGGCTCGCTCCAGCTCATTTAAATAACAAGCTATCTCATCTCGGCTTGTTATCTAAACGAGTAAAAAATGTGGCTCAGCTTGGATCGTAATAGCTCGAGCTAGCTCATTTTGGCTCGCGAGCTGGAAGCTAGAGACAAAGAGATCATAAGGCTACGGCAGACCAGGTGCCACCGATAGTTTGAGCGGCTTGCAAGCAGCTCACGAGGCAGCTCGAGCTCGCTTGTTATGTTAATGAGCAAAAATGGTAGCTCGACTCATTAGGAAATGACGACGAGCTGAGCCGAGGCGAGCTAGTCATGAGACGAGCAAGCTAACGAGCTAGGAGCATTTTGTCCAGCTCTATGCATCAGCATGGGGCACCGGATGATCCGATGCCTACCCAAGCTGACCATCAGATCACTCCAATGTTTACTGATTTTACTAGCAGTGTGAGCAACGGCTCTTTGAGGTCCATGTGCTATTTATACCCCCTCTACTCATCCATTTGGAGTTGCTGGAGTGTCCACACATCCATTGAAGACTAGATACCTTAAGAATACATCCATGCCACCAAAAGTGTAAAAGTGATAATCCAAAGTTTAGCACAAGCTTAGAGAGTGATTAGTCCTAGGATAGGCCTAGAGTGAGTGAGTGCAAGGTGTTGCTACCTTGTGATTGGTTCAGGGAGTGAACCAACATTGTAAGATTGGTGCGCCGGCACCTTGGAGCCTTAGTGGCTTGCTGGCAAGTCTTCGACTTGGTGTGGAGCGGCGATGACGACCGTGTGCCAGGGACGAGGAGATCCCTTCCTTCATGGAAAAGCTCCATAGTGGAGATGATATCGATATCTAGGTGACCGGAAGAGAGGGAGTGGTGAGCCTTGCCTTTGTGGTAAGCTTCTCATCCGACTTGGCGAGTCTCTTTGTGGCGAATCCAATACCTTGACTGGGAGAGACTTGGTGACTGGGAGCATATCCTTAGTAGAGCTCTAATGTGGACTAGGGGTGGCATTTGCCTACCGATACCACGGAATAAACCATCGTGCCGAGTTTGCATCCCTTCTAGCCAACTCCCTTACATTTTGCATTTCTTACTTGCAACTTGAGTGTCTTTACTTTCTAGTGTAGTATCTTGTTAGGATTAACTCTTTGTTGGTAGGAAGTTTAACTAGATGGATCTATGCACATATAGATAGTATGATCTATTTATATTTAATTGCAAGTAGTGGAATCCATAGGCTATGGATTTTAAATTTGCCTAATTCACCCCCTTCCCCTTTTAGGCTACGAGCACTGATTCCTTTCAGCATTGGACAGAATTGCTCATGTCTGCTCCGTCCCTCCCCAATCTCCATCTGTGTGTTGCCGCTATTTCCTCAACCACAATGCCTCCTCCGCAACCTGCGTCGATATGCTGCATCTGACTCAAATGCCAGTAGCCGCATCTTGTCCCTAGCACCAAGGTTAGCGATCTAGTCTCCCATGGCCAGCGCTCCCTTCTCTTCTTTCTCGTGCTTGGTGCCTCCTTCATTCTCTTCTTCCTCATGATTTGTGCCTCATATTTTCTTCCTCGTAGTTTGTGCCTCATATTTTCTTTCTAGCGGTCGGTGCCCCCTTCATTCTCTTCTTCCTCACGGCCAGTGCCTCTGCTCCACTCCTCCCATGCCCCTCCTCCACTCCATTGCAGGCCTCTTGCCATGCACCCCTCCTTGATAGCACCTTCCTCTGGTCCGGCACCCTCTGTTCGGATCCCCGTCGGCCCTGACTGTCACCTTCGTAGGGGAGAAGAGCAGACAGCTGATGAAGTTGACCTTGCATGCAAGGAGGGGGCGGCAGTGCAAGGAGTGGTGCAGAGAAGGAGATGAAGATGGGTGAATTCCCAATTTTACAGTATGCACGTCTAAACATAGAATTGGTAGTTGACCTAGTTGAATTCCTTCTAGCAATGTCATATACATCCAAACAATCGATTTGGTATTTAACCCTTTTCAATGCCTAGGCTCATTTCGCTTTGAACCCAATTCAATACCAAGCCCTTCAATATTGACACAAAAATGGAGCCTTAGAACAATTCGATTATTATATGAATCTGCAACGAGCATATTTATTGCAATAATTCAATGACAATAGGATCAACCCGGGCCTCTACTGTCATGACACTACTTTTGAAATCTTCATAATTTATAAAGCGAATGATATATATCTAAACTGATGAATATCAAAACACATCCCTTTGATGCAAAATGTTGACAGCAATGCTGGGTACTACCCTCTGTGCTCTGTGGTTCACATATATTTTAAATTAAGTGTACAAATTTAAATTACTTTAATCCAACCTAGATTAATTTTTTTTAGAATTCTTAATTTTTTTAGAATTCCCTCGGAGAACAACCCATACTTGTTTCCTAATATATAACAAATGACGTAAAAAGTCTATTACAGTTGCTATATTAATATTTATCCACAATAAAACAATGTAGTATAGGGAAGATCTAACTGTCTATTATTATGGATAATTTAGTAATTATTACATTGTAAAAAGTGAAAATCCAAATGAAATAATCTCGTAGACTTTACGATGGTGTCAAAAAAATATTATAGTGATACCATTTGTATTGTTTTACCATGATACCCTTATACTATCCATACTACTCATATACTATCCATACTACATGTCAAGTTTTCAGTAGTATACAATTAATTTTGACCATCGGATGTCTTTTTAATGGTCCTTTTCGAACACTAGTATAGCCTAGTATTGTGTACCGTAAAAGAGGTCTAAAATAAGAGTTTGTTAGAGACCACCACATTTTCCTGTACAACATCATCTCTCAAATTGCAATCATTCAAGTCTATTCCTGCTCCTACAACGCTAGCTTGCATATATTCATACATGTTTCAAAGTTTTGAGAATTTCAAAAGGATGTAGATTATCTTTGTTCTTTGAACAATCCAGTATCTAACGGTATACACAATAAAACAACGCTAGTTGCGAGCTATCGCCGCCGTCCTTCCGCCGAAATCAGACAACGATATCCACGGACCCAAGACCGCTGTATTGTTGCCAGCAATCGAATGTCTAACCGATCAGTTGCAGAAGTATCGAAAACCGAGGAAATAAAAAGTTCCAAAATTAATTGCAAGTCGTCTATGTTTGTCGATGCAGTTTGGCCAGAGTAGAATCCACTTGCTATCGTGTAGGACGATCCAAGGAATTTTGATCAGCTGGTAATTAATGCAGTGCGCACTCCAATGTGGAACGAACCATAAGCGAGGAATGGGCCTTCTAGATTTTAGTTTCTGCATTATAAAAGTATATACATTACACGCATGTATGCGGATAGCTAAGGCAGCTACCCCAAAGCTCATACTATTCACAGCTGATGCCAAACATAAACCGACGTACACGTTACATGGAATGGAAGGAGATGCAACTTCCAAACCAGCTTCAATTTGAAGACCTTTGACGGCTGACACGGACCTGAACTGACGTATAAGTTAGTCCTACAGATCGGACGAATTGGTCAGCTCAGTTCAGTTCCAAGCCCTCTATATAAACCCTCGGCATCCTGCCCTTCAACAGCACACCAACAATACAGTAGCTATACTTCACACAACACATACTACATCATCTCACATATCCGCGATTCCGCATTCCGAACATAGCCAGGTACTAGGAACTGTAACTACCATGGCGTCCTACATTGGTGGTAACAATCCCCGCATCACGTTAGCCTTGATGCTTCTTGCTGTGATCACCATGATGGACCACATCTTCATCGAGGCTGAGGCCCGAGACATGTCGGCTGGTGGCTACAGCGAGGAGGCCATGAAGGCGAGGCACCATAAGTGGATGGCGGAGCATGGCCGCACCTACAACGACGAGGCAGAGAAGGCGGACAGGTTCCAGGTATTCAAGGAGAATGCCGCTTTTGTTGACAGGTCCAATGCCGCAGGTGGCAAGAAGTATCGCTTGGCGGTAAACAAGTTCGCCGACATGACCAATGATGAATTCTTGGCCATTTACACTGGCTTCAAGCCAGTGCCTACCGGGACCAAGAAGATGCCTGGTTTCAAGTACGACAATTTTACACTGTCAGGTGACCAGCAGGCAGTTGACTGGAGGAAGAAAGGGGCTGTCACCGGTGTCAAGAACCAGGGCACATGTGGTAATTGCTCAATACCTACATATCCATACTAAGAACATATTAATGGTTCATCCATCTTGAATGACCACACATCATAGCAGCAAAATTTGTGAACGAGACTAAAAACTTTAAACTTTGCAGGTTGTTGCTGGGCGTTTTCTGCGGTTGCAGCGGTGGAGGGCATCCATCAGATCACGACCGGCAATCTGATCTCACTGTCGGAGCAGCAGGTGCTTGACTGCTCCAACGGAAACAACGGCTGCAACGGCGGTTTAATGGACAACGCCTTCCAGTATATCATCAACAACGGTGGCCTTACCACTGACGATGCCTATACTTACACCGCTGAACAGGGCATGTGCCAGTCCGTCCAGCCCACGGTCATGATCAGCGGCTACCAGGACGTACCCAGCAACGACGAGGATGCACTGGCCACGGCCGTTGCCAACCAGCCTGTATCTGTGGCTGTCGACGCGCACAACTTCCAGTTCTACAGTGGTGGAATAATGACCGGAGAAAGCTGCGGCAACAACTTGAACCATGCGGTGACGGCGGTTGGGTATGGCACGGCGGAGGATGGGAGCCAGTACTGGCTGCTCAAAAACCAGTGGGGACAGAACTGGGGTGAAGGAGGATACATGAGGCTCGAGAAGGGCACTGGCGCCTGCGGGGTTGCCAAGCAAGCTTCCTACCCGGTGGCCAATTGACTAAAATAACACACATAATCTGCATACATGCTCGAAGGCATGCAATAAGAAAGATTAAGGAATAAAGCATGCGGACACGTTTATTCTAAAATGTAAAAGGAAAAATAAAGCAGAACATTATACAACACTTGAAGTATAATATTTATGACATTTTTTCGAACTGATAGTTTCTTTATACACATGTAACCTTGTAAGTGTGTAATAACGAATCAAGAGAGTATGAGAGCTCTTGTAAAAAGTGACGTGATGACGCCTACCTAGTCGTCTCGTTCTGCAAATATGAATGTTTTCTTACGTTCAAGTATAGCTCTCGTTACATTTGGCTTCTAAGACTATAGGTGGGCTAGACACGTCATGGTGTGGCTCACATCGTCATCTCCGTGGTATCATGACCGTGTGGGACGATCTAGCTTGGTCAGCTAGTAGCCTAGTACCTTGAATTTACTATTCGCGCGCAGATATATAGCCTGTCCAGTGGTCGTTTAGTTTGGCAAGCCCAGCAAATTCGTGCAACCAACACGTAAACTTAGGGGTTCTGGGTGTTACATACTCCCTCCGAATCGATTTAATTGTCGCCCGTAGTGCAACTTGGCAAGCATCAAAATATTTGACAACCGTACTCAACGAAAAGACCATCTTCTGTTTTTACCCCTGTGTGCCCCCCGCGCCGCTGTTGCCCCCGCGAGGCCCTTCCTCCCCGCCGCCCAATATTTACCGCCGCGCCGCAGCAGAGGAAGAGGAAAGGAGGTGGCTCAGGCGAGCGCATGCAGGCACGGACATGGCAGACAGCAAGCAGATCTGGAATCCTTGGTTCTTCCTCCGATTGATAGTTCTTCCAGCCCTCCGATTCTGGAACAGGCGCTGGGATCTCACGCTTGGGAATTGATAGTCAAAGCCCATCCGAGAACTGGTTCCAGCTCAAGTATCTTGTGTTGTGCTATTGTGTTGTCTGTATTGAAGGGCTTGCTGCTGGCGCGCGGTGGCCGGCCGGGATTAGCACGGCGGCGCCATTTGCTTCCCAGAACAAGCGGTGGGCACGAGCGTACGAACGAAAGGAGTAGAGAACTACAAGAGGGTAAAAAAGCAAATGTACTGGCTCCTTAATTTTGTCGATGATGTCCGAAACGTCAAATAAACTGATACGAAGGGAGTACATTTCAGCCTAACGTGCCAACTCTGCATCAGCATTAACCGACGTATAAGTACACTACATAACGAGTAACGACCAGCCGATTTGGCAACAAGACGTGCCCTACAATCCAAGGAAGTTGACCACAAGTTCAACGCGGCTCGTGGCCTAGCTTCTATCTACATGAGTACACAACCTTGCACCGACAAGGCTACAAGGACGAGTCCGAGATGGTCCGACGCCCGACGGTTGAAGATATTCAAGGTTAACGCTGATTTCATTGACTGGTCCAACACCGACGGCGGCATGAAGGACCATCTGGCGACTAAGGAGATGATGACACCCACGGCGAGTTCATGACCGTGTACACCGGCTTCATGCCCCTGCCGCCTGGGGCCAAGAATCTATATCTGGCTTAAACGAGAACTATACACGGTCGGACGACCAGCAGGCGCTTGACTGAATGACTTACTGACTCACTAGTCTTCTACCACTAATTAGAAACGCAAACCGGGTCGTCCACCCAAAGATCGGTCTGCCTCCGTGCGTCGTCGTGCCCCTTGCGCGACCTTTGTCCTGCCAGTTTACAACCGTTTGATGCTTGGTGGTGCGTCGATCGTTTCATTGTCGCCTGTCCACCGCAGACCGCATCTTTTGTGATTCAGCAGACTGGGCACACCATGGCACTAAGCCACTAATCAGTCCATACTACACACGTACGGGCGTTCAAGGTTAGCATATGATTCATCGATCATGAGTTGGCAAGGTTTTTTGCTTTTAGATATTTATAAAATTTAACCAAGTCTAGATGTTGTACATTAGGATAAAAAATAGTATTGTGTCTACATTTGGAAGTGCAAAAATTGAGAGTTTCACATTGCTAACTAATGGCCCCAGTAGAATGTATTCATAACAATAATAGCTTCTAGCTACTGACACGGACGTGACACATCGCACAATTAATATGTATGCTCATCTATCTATCTCTCTTGATGGTTTGTCTCCCCGCAAGCACGGAGTCCATCAGCCGCATCCCTTCGCCAGCCATGATACACACTAATTCAATTTCTTTGCCGGTTTAGAAGCTAATGTATACATGCATATACCTGTGCACATATGTTAAATGATCTTGTTTTTTCTATCGAAAATAGGATGGCAAGACCCAGCTGCACCATGCCACCGACGACCACAATATGTGAAGGAATGAACTGATTACAAATACATGTATCCCTCCCAAAATCCCATCCCAATTCTCAGGTATGACCAAATGATATATTTTTTCCGTTGCATGATCTATCACAGGGGCTACACTTGCTTGGAGAATCCGGCTTATTTATGTTTTCCGTCACATTGGAAGAAATGCATTTGCTGCTTTTGTTAACTCCTACTTGAGATGCAGAATACTTGATCTGGCAAATGCTTACTACTTGATTTGACTATTTGATGTGGCATTGGCCGATTACACGGCTAAATTATGGTCAATTTTACTTCTCGAGGGCTTCTGAGGTGTACAACGAAAAGCTATGGCGTGTGTAATAATTTGAGACTTCTGATATGATTTCAGGGAATTTCCGTGCAAAAAGAGTAGAAGAGAAGAGTTAGTTGCGGACTGTGCAAGGCGTTCTGGGCTAAGTGCCGGCAATGAAGACATGGAGAAAATTTTTCAGAGGTTCTGTACAGGAAAACTAGTCTAACAAATGTAGTTCCAACATTTTATCATTTTTCTGCTATTTACTATGAACTTTTCAAGATTCAATCAGCAAGCAAGGAATAAATCCAAAACAGTGGGAAAACACATATATTCCACGAGTTCAAGTTACAGATCTGGAATATAAATGATACAAGGAAGCTAAGAAAATTAGTTTCGCAAACGATCTACAATAGTAGCTTGAGCATGCATATTTTGTACAGAACTATGACTCATTAGGAACACAACAAAACGAGAATATTTATTTTGGGATCTGTATACAATTTACTATGAAATAAAGAAAGTTCATCATTTTTGCTTAAGCACACAAAATCATTTCCCCTTTCTTTTTCCATACAATCCCCGACAAACTACTCCTATTCATCCCAGATCCACCCCTGGAGACTGACAAGCGGGGGAGCCTTGCAGCACGGTGGAGCGGAGACGGCGGCGGGAGACGGCGCGGCCCATTGCCGTGAGGGTGGCAGGCTGTGCCCCTAGGCCGCAAGGCTCACTAGCATGGGGTCGGCAATGAGGAAGGGGGTGCGGTGGCTCTCAGGTGGCGATGGAGAGGCGAACGGTGTACCGTCGAGGAGAGCCTGGACCATGAGGGCAAAATGGATGCGCGATGCCGTGAGGATACTCCAGCTACATGGAATCAAACTGAGACTCACCGACAAGCTTGGAGGTGGCGGTGGCAGCAATATAGAAAAGGGGCTAGGGTTTCGGGGGAGGCCAGTGGGGTGCTTCAATAGCGAGGAACGGAGAGGGCAGCGGAACTTAATCAAATAGCTAAACTTTGAGTTGCTTCACAATGTTGAATTCACACAATAAACAAAAATGCATGAAGTTAAACAAATGCTTATGCGTTGATGCTCAATTATGCCCAAATGATGCTCAGATTGCTTACGGTTTCATGTTAAACATGTTTTGCACATTTGGGTCATGACATCTTTACTTTATTCAATACGTACTTATGGAATTAATCTTGATTTGATTATCATAAAAAGTCAATGGCATATATCTTTTCCTTTTTCAAATAGCATGGATGTTTGAAGTCCTATTTCATAGTTTAGCAGTGAAACAATCTACACTTGTAAATTACACCCCCTAATATTTTTTCAAATGGTGAGCTCAAAAGTATGTTTGGATGAATGGTTAGCACATTAAAATTACTGTTGGAAAAAATAATCTGGTGGAGAGGTCTCGAAAATAAAATGACAATTATCAGGAGCTTCGTATTGACTACCATCGAGCTCCCATTGTCGGCGACAACAAACCAATCGACCAAATTCCCAATCGACATCGCCGCCGCCTCGATCCGCGGTGTGCTATTGTCTCAGCCTGCACATAGGACACCTCCGCCTGCGCCATCCCCTTTGTTTGTGCCTTCCACGGCGGCATCGGCATTGACGGCCGAAGAGCAAGGTCGTCAGGCCAATATAGCGATTGCATCCAAGCATCCTAAAGCCCTCGATAAATCGTCACAAACAATCAGCCTCTTGTGAGCTCCGTTCTGTAATTTCTTCAGTTCCAAGTCCAATTCGATGTTGTGATCCCAATCTAGAAAAATTTGAGATGTTGGAATAACTGGGATCAAATCCATCGTGGAAGGAAGTGTTAAATCGATGGATGGCAGGTAGCTTGATTACGAGAATCTAGCGAGGGTGAGAGTTCAGTTGGGTGAGTTATTCTGATTTTGTTTCTCATTTTTTTGAAGTATAGATGATGAATATTTGAGGACGGCATAGCCTCGGCAATAGGCCTCAATTCGCGTTGTCGTGGACTCAATCATGGTCTGCTCCAGAATGCAAGCCGGCGTTGAGCTCAACCTCAGTGGCAGGCAGCTCGATTCGGGAAACCTATCTACCTTCCTCGAGCCTGTTTGTTACCTGGCTTCCGTTATTGGTGATTAGTTCAGTTTCTCTTGACCGTCCGATCTTCTTCTCCTTCAATCGTAGCTCGATCTGCTGCCTCTCGCCATCTAGCGCACTGCTATCGCTGCTCTACTATCCTCGCCCACACTGACGACAAACCGAGGGGGGTTAAGGTTCCGAGGTTGGTCGGGATGAGGGTGTTGACGGCAGTTAGCGCGCCAATTTACGAACCGCAAGCGCACGGATCAGTTGTAGCTTTTCTAAGGTGGATCAGTTGTAGCTTTTCCCTTAGAATATTCCCCTAAGGTTTATCAATCCGTGGAACAAGTGGGATGCTGACTCTCACTTTATACTAATCTTACTAATGAGATCAAGCAATATGGGTTGTGTAGAGAGACAAACCAATCTAAACTAAACAAAAGAACAAGAAGCAAAGGGTGATACAAGATAGATAATAGACATAGATATGCGTTCCCTCCCTAGGGTCTAGGTTCATATGAATATGCATCTACTACACAAATAGGTGCTGCCTTCACTAGCTATCATAGAGATTATGTTCTCGCTTGGCTCTTTCCCTCCTACATATCGTCACTACGCAGGGATACTCAACAACTCCGCTCACACATCTATATCAAAGCATCCGCAGAGTTAAGCTAATCACCACGATTACCACAAACTCTGCTCAGCATATATTCTTATCAGAACACATATGAATGAAGCATTGCAATGACATAGACCATGAAGAATTGATAGGCATAAAGTACAGTAGTAGTTACATGTCAAGGATCCAAACAATCCTAGGGATGAACAGAGGCTTCACCCCATCATCTTACAAAGATTGATGCAAAAAGGGGTGAAGGAGACTCTGGAGAACATCGTCACCTAAGATGGCGGTGAGGGGGTGCAGGAACACCCTAGGCTGATCGGCCTAGGGCTCCTCAGGCCGATCGGCATGAGGGCTTCCTTGTGCCTCCTGACTCCCGCCGATGTTGGTCATCGTAGTGATCTGATCTAATCTCTGTTTTTCATCTTTTGGTGGTGGCGGCTACGTCTAAACTCGTTAGGATTCTCTACCTTGTTTAAAGTCCTTGGTATTTATAGTTGGCGGCGTCGGTTGGTGTCCCTTCGAAGCCAACTTTATGGAAAATAACTCTAGGAACATCATGGGCTTCCTCCTAGTGAAAGGGCATGATGATTGGGGCTAGAAACAGGCCAAGCCGAGCGGCCTGGACCCCTCTTGGCCGACCAGCCTACCATATTTTGGCCTCCAATGCCCGAGCGCTTCATATGAAAGTTATATATCTTGTTGAGCTATGCAATTTTCCCTATAAATTCACCTCAATTGGAGTTCAGATGAGGAAGATATGACACGTGCACGTTTCACCTCCTCCTGCAGGCCTACAGTTTAATGTTCGTGTTTGGGCCTTCCAATATCCAAAGTCTTGGCCCAATTCCAACTTGTAGAGAAATTCTTGATTTATGTCCTATTTCTTGTAATTATACAATATGATCCAAAACACAACACATATGTGAATATGAGGTTATTTCAGGTGCCAAGTGGCGGGTTAGTATAAGAAAATACTAGTTAAATGGCACTAAAAGTGTGTCAATAACGAGCGTCAACAATCCCCCATGCTTAAACCTTGCTCATCCTCGAGTAAGTCAATTCTTGTTTAAAAGAAATCAATGTTGCCTTCCAATGTCATCCCCTGCACTTAGTTATACATGACAAGATATATTGCTCTCTTTGAAGTGTTTAGCATTAAAGTTCAAGTTGTGACTGGCTTCTTTTTCATTATGGAAGATAGACTAGCAATAAAGAACAAGGCACAATAAACTACAATGCTCTTCAAACTTAACTTCAGACACTTACCTTGTTTCATCGTGAAGAGTTTTTCAAAAAGATGCATATCCAACACAAGTGAGATTCTCTTGCAAAAGTTCATGGAAACACTCATCTCATCAAGTCACTCAAGCCTATACTAGATTATTTTCAACTTATTCTACTCATATATGAAAGTAGAAGGCTTATATGGAGCTTGGTAGGTAAAAACAATCCTAGCAAAACATTATATCTGAAATATTGTCAAATTAAGAGAGAGATCTATTGGATTTACTAAGACTTGTCAAAAAGGCTATAGAAAATAAATGTTGGAGAGGGAGAGGGATGGAACACACACATTTAGATAGGTGGACATGTGCAAGTGGCAAATGAATGATCCCGAGGCACAAATGAAGTCCTCGTTATCGGATTGCACATGGTTGGAAAATGATGAGTATGATATAACAATGGTAACTTTGTCGAGCCAATCATGATGCTTCAGAAGATGAGGAGTTTATTCTTTCTTTTCTTCTTTTCTTATTTTTCTTCCTTCTTTCTTTTTTCTCATTCTTTTTTTCTTTATTATTTTTCTCTTTTTTTTCTTTTTCTTTCTTTTCTCCTCAAATTCTAGCATAACAAATCTTGATCCAATCAGCAGCTGTTAGGGATAGATAGTGCACTGACTCTCCCAATGCTTGAACAATGCTCGTCCTCAAGCATGAAAAGTGAGTAAAAATTTGCTACTGATGGGTATAGAAATGGCCTCTGAAAAATTTAATCATACTCATCTTAATAGATTGTGGTCAAGCAGGTAGTCACAAAAATGATAATTTGGGTTTAGGTTGGATGCCCAGCAAGGTTTGCGAGATTTTTGATGTAAAAATTCACAATGCATGGACAAAAAGGCTACCGATAAAATGTTACACAAAGGAATGGCCAGCTTCTAAGTCTCATACGACAGAAATAAATGCTAATCCAACTCATCAGAATATAAGTTTGCAATCTAAAGGTTTTATCATGAAAGCGCATGTATGTATATAGACTTTGGTAGGTTGCAAGAGATTCACAAAAGTAGACAGCATATGAATTAATTTTAAGTAAAAATAATTCAAGTTATTAGGTCATTAGTAAACTTAAATCAAAGACCAACATAGAGGTTGTGGGTTTAGAATATGGTCATTTAACCTCCACAATTAAAAGAACCGGTATTTGAATCAATTTAAGATCATATTATAGAGAGCAATTAGTCAAGGCATATACAACATCGTGTAGCTAAAAGAAAGCAGCAAATTTCATCATTTTTCCATAAGCAAAGGCAATATAAAACATCAAGGTGAGCACATGGTCATGCCTATTTATTGAAAATAAAAACAAAACTAGATTGTCCTTCTAGTAGCCATGTTATTATCACACAAAGGTTGCACTAAGTTGAAGGTTGAAGGCTTATATATACAGGCATTTAGAAAGAGATGAAAAAGAGAATGTGCAAGAAAAATTTACCGTCCTGTTGATGCTTGTGATGAAGCATAGCGAAGCCTCCTCCATGCTTAGGTGTTGTGCTTAGCATGGAAGAAGAACAATGAGCATTTTTTGACGGTCTTAATCCTTGTACTCCACATGAAATTACCTTTCCAATGAGTGGTCGTTCGTCAAAAAGTAGTTCAAATGAGAGAGTTATGCCTATTTTATTTCAGCACTGCGCGATGTTCAGATGTAATTTCAGGATGTGCAACTTTCAATGATTTGGCCATAACTGCTTGTAGGAACCTCCAAATTTCTTGTTGTTGGTGTTTAGACCCGGCAACCTACCGAAGGGGTACCCGAGGTAGTATTTTATGCGTGGGGCTCGCCGAGATCAGAAACCCAAAGATGAACTCGAACACAAAATTTAGAAAGGTTCGAGCTGCTTATGTCGCGTAATACCCTACATCCTGTTTGTTGGTTGGATTGTATTGATTGATGTCATTTGGAGGGGGTCCCTGCTCGCCTTATATTGTCGGGGTTAGGGTTACAGGTCAGTTGTCTTACAAGAGTACTAGTCGGATTCGACTAGAGACTCCTGCTCTAATTGCTACGAGTAGTTTTCTAGTCCTCGACTAGTTCTTGTCCTCCATGTAGACCACGCCATCCTGCACCGTAGTCTCCATGTCTGACATATCTCGGTGTACAGACCCGTATCTAGGACTATCCAAGCCTCATCTGTAGAGCTTATCTCCAACTAGAAAATAGTTCTTGCCACGCTGTGAGACTTGCTTTGATTCTGCCTTGTCGGGAGGCATCTTGTGCTCCTTGATGTAGTTGATGAAGGGGGTTCTCCAATCTACATCGATCATCATGACCTCCCGATCTGGCACATCGTTGCCTCGATCGGTGGTTTTAAATGGTGCCGGCTTCTCTATGGATGGCTTGTGTAGTTGGTGGATGAAGACCCCAGATGGGACTTGAGCACGAGTAGATCTAAGCTTGGACAAGATGTTTGCGACTATGTTGTTGTCATGAACCATGTGATGGAACTCCAGACCAGAGAACTTGTTCTCCAGCTTGCGTACTTCAAGGCAGTACGAGTCCATGTTATATTTGTGGCGATCCCACTCATCA
The DNA here is from genome assembly GCF_000263155.2 of Setaria italica. Taxonomy (NCBI): domain Eukaryota; kingdom Viridiplantae; phylum Streptophyta; class Magnoliopsida; order Poales; family Poaceae; genus Setaria; species Setaria italica. The sequence goes on from NC_028457.1 coordinate 22,193,183, forward strand.
TTGACTTGATTGATAACCACTAGTGAGTTGCCCTAGACCAACAACTACTTGATTCCTAGCGAGACTGCCAGACGGAGCCCATGCATAAGCGCTTCATATTCAGCTTCATTGTTCGATACCTCCCAGAAGGTTTGCAACACATATTTGAGTTGTTTGCCTTTGGGAGAGATTAAGAGTACTCCTGCACTGGCGCCCTCGAGCTTGAGCGATCCATCAAAGTATATGACCCAATATTCTAGGTGTTCTGCCAGTGTGGGTACTTGATTTTCTCGTCATTCTACCATGAAATTGACTAGCGCTTGTGACATGATGGCAGTCCTTGACTTGAATTCTAGGGACAGGGCTCCGAGTTCTAATGCCCACTTGGAGATTCTTCCCGTTGCATCTATGTTGTGGAGGATGTCTCCCAAGGGGAAGTCCGTGATGATGGAGATGTTGTGTTCTTTGAAGTAGTGTCGTAGCTTCCACGAGGTGAGTAGTATTACGTATAGGAATTTTGGAACTTGCGGGACTAACAACACCTCGCTGATGAAGTAGACGGGCCTTTGTACTTTATATACATGGCTTGGTTCTAGTCTTTCAACTATGATCACCGTGTTGACGACATTGGTAGTCGCGGCGATGTAGAGCAGCAAGTATTCATTGGGAGTAGGCGTTGTGAGGACCAGTGGCTTTGATAAGATGTCCTTCAGTTGTTGAAGGGCTTGATCTACCTCCTCGGTCCACTAGAATTTGTCTTGCCGCTTGAGTAGTTTGAAGAAGGGTAGTCTCTGTTCTCCAAGTCTTGAGATGAATCTGTTGAGGGCCGCGATGCATCCAGTCAGCTTCTTAACATCCTTGATGCACGATGGAGCGTGCAAGTTGGTGATAGTGGTGGTCTTCTCGGGATTATCCTCGATTCCTCGATGACTGATGATGAACCCGAGTAGTTTTCCGGAGGGTACACCAAACACGCATTTTGTTGGGTTCAGTTTCCACTCGTATGCTTGCAAGCTTGCGAAGGTTTCTTCCAAATCCACAATCAAGTTGTTAGGATTTCTAATTGTGATGACCACGTCATCCACGTACGCCGCTACATTGCGGTGTAGCTGCTTCTTGAAGCATTCCTGGATGGCTCGTTGATAGGTGGCGCCTACGTTCTTCAACCCGAATGACATTGTGGTGTAACATAAGGCTCCATACGGGGTGATGAACGCAGTTTTGATCTGGTCTTTTTCCTTGAGAGCTATCTGGTGATACCCCGAGTAGTAGTCATGAAAGCATAGTAGAGCACATCCAGCCATCAAGTCGATGACTTGATCAATCCTTGGGAGCCTGAAGGGATCATTTGGACAGTGCTTGTTGAGGTTCGTGTAGTCGACACACATCCTCCACTCGTAGGTTCTTCTTCCATACCAAGACGGGGTTGGCCAGCCACACTGGATGATAGACTTCTTTTATGAAGCCAGCCGCGAGTAGTTTGGCCAACTCTTTTTTGATGGCTTCTCTCCTGTCTTAGGCGAATCGACGCAGTCGTTGATGCCTGGGCGTAGCTTTTGAATCCACATCACTGAATGCTCGATCAACTCCCTGAGCACCCCCGGCATATCAGATGATTTCCATGCAATGATGTCTCAGTTGGCCCAGAGGAAGCTGACGAGCACGTCTTCCTATTTGGGGTCCAGCCCTGAGCCAAACAGGATTGTCTTGGAGCTATCGCCAGTGCCAAGGTCAATGGCTTTGATATCAACCTCACTTGCCAGCTTGACCATGGTAACCCCCGACTTCTTCTCTAGGGTCTCAAGTTCTATCGAGGATAGTTTCTTGGAGGCGGCGAAGATTTGCATCATCAAATTTGGCACCTAAGTATTCACGGCCAGCTCCATAGCTTCTGTGTCGTAGTCATATGATCTCTTCAAGTCTCCGCGCAAGGAGAGTACTCCCTTGGGTCCCGGCATTTTGAGTACTAGGTACACGTAATGTGGGATGGCCATGAACTTGGCCAGTGCTGGTCTTCCGAGGATGGTGTGATACGATGTTTCGAAGTCAGCCACCTCGAACTGGATGTACTCGATCCGTTAGTGATCCTTGGTCCCAAAGGTATCTGGCAAAACCACCTGACCAAGGGGTACAACCATGTTGCTTGGGACAATCGCTTAGAACGGAGAGTTCATCCGGGTAAGCATATCTGATTCGTCGAGGCCCATCTTCCTCAAAATCTTGGCGAAGAGCATGTTGAGGCCGCTGCCTCCGTCGATGAGTACTTTTGTGAGTCGAGAGCCTGCAACTACTGGATCCAGGATGATAGGGTAGCGTGCTGGGTCGGAGAAACTAGTCCACTGATCCTTTCCTAAAAAGGTGATTGGTACCTTGGACCACTTAAGGAACGTAGGTATTGCTGGTTCAATGGACATGATCTCTCGGAGAGCTAGTTTCTAGGACAGGTTGGTAGCAGTACCTAGTGTGCCACCGAAGATAATGTTGACGGTGTTGGACAGGTTCTGGAATTTGCCGTTGTCGCCGACATTGTCATCTTCTCTAGCTTTGCCCTTGTCCTTCGCTCTAGAAGGTTCTGGCAGATCTTTCATGACTTTGCAAAGACTATAACAGTCCATCACAGAGTGCTTGGAGTGTGGGTGCCATGGGGACTACTATTTCAAGAGCTCCTTGAATGGAGTCCTCTCTTGATTTCCACCACTTTTCTTGGAGGACTGGGGCATTGCTGCGATAGTATTGTCTAGCTTCCTCTTGCAATTTTGACCACACGAGTAGTTGCCTCAGTTGTCGTTGGGGCGATTGTTGTGATTCTTACTATTACTTTGGCCGTTGCTCTGGTTATTATTGTTTTGGCCTCTATTACGACTAGATTCGAACTGCTCGATGTCTTTGTCTTCTTCATCCGCCCAGGCTTGTATCATGGTCTTGAGAGATTTGATATCTTCCAGGCATCTTGCGCCAAAGTCTTGGAACATCCGACGGTCATAGAGACCATTTTGGAAGCACTCTATGACGTCTCACTCTATGATGGCCATGACAGTGGCCTTCTTGTCGAAGAAACGACGTAGATAACTACTTAGGGTCTCGCCTTGTTGTTGTTTGATTTGTGACAACTCAATTCTGTTACCAAGTCGTTGCATTGCCCTTGTGAAGTTGTTTGTGAATGCCGCCTTTAGTTGACTCCATGTGTCAATGGAGTTTCCTTCTAGAGACTCGAGCCATTAGAGTGGCCCTGCCTCCATGCAAATGGGAAAGTAGATGACTTTGTTGTCATCATTTCCTCCCGCCACCTAAACTGATAGCAAGTAGCACCTCAGCCATTGGACTAGGTCCTGCTTGCTGTCGTACTTGGTAATACCCGAAGGTTTAAACTTGTCAGGTAGAATCGTCTTGCGTACTCGCTTGGAGAAGGTAGGAAACCCATCAGAGTCTTCTCCCGAGTAGTGTACTTCCTACTCGTGTTCGCGGCGGCGTGTCGATGATGTCACGAGCGTCGCGGTTCTGGTTGATCTTCTGACGAAGGTTGTGAGGTTGCTCAAGGTCTGGATTGGGCCCACGGTGACCACGGCCTCCTGAGGGTCCCGTCCAACTACCTTTTGCCCTGCACTGACTTGGTCTGGGGTTCTCAATTCTAGGAACCTCGTTTCGACTTGGTCAAGGATCTTCATTGCAACTAGGATGTCTGCCGCTACTGCTGTGATAGGATGATGTGCGTCGAACTGAGCTGATCGGGCTTTGTCGATTGAGTTGCCCATACACATGCTCCGCCAATAGAGCCAATTGCTTGGTGTACTTGGTTTGTGGTATTGCCCGAGTAATCAGGTCGATGGATGCGGTAGTGGTGAGAGGAGTATGGTGATGACATGATTGAACTGCTTCAAACACGTAATCCAAGTTCATGATGGGTAAGCCGAATGCAAGGCGGCGACAACGATCTGCTCATGCCACATTTCTTGCCCACCATCAAGTCCTTTGGCTCTCGGTTTCTTATCCTTCTACGTTGGTGGTGAGCTCATCTGTGGATACGTCGTCTGGATGGTGCTCATGTCGCGGATGACTTTCTAGAGGTTCTTCGCCGTCGCCCTCTTGAGGAGCAACGATGGTGAGTAATTCCCGTTCTGGAGAAAAACTAGCTGAACTTGACATGGTAATTTCTGTAGGGCCGTCTTCTTTGTAGATAGGAGATAGAGGGTAAGTATGGGAGAGTATCAAGGTATGCAATAAGGCATCACTTGTCGTCCCTGGCGTGAGTAGATGGCTTCATGTCAGGCCAGTAGACAAATCTGCCTTATGGAGTAGATGTGATTACCAGGCCTTGCTGCGGATCTGATAAAGGTGTTTCCTCATCCGGATATGAGTAGTCATCGAGGTCTTCAATCGAATCTAAGTTGGATTGAGATCTCGACTAGGAAGCTTGATAGACATCGCCCGAGTTTCAGAGTCCGAAGGGGAACCGACTTGTATCGTAAACCGATTCGCACAATGGCTCAAGTGTCAGCTCATGGGAACCAGTCTGACTGGTGGGAGAAGTCGAGTTGTACTCGGACTTGTCCCTTGAGCCTCGGAAGAGGTAAAAAATTTCGTTGAATTTTTCAATGAAATCCTCCAAAGCTTAGCGATGGAGGTTGATGTCGTAGTGCTTCTCCTCCGGGGTCGGCGCGATGTGGCGGTGGAAGTTTCTAGTACCATCCGCGACGTAGACCAGGAGCCAAAGACAAACATCGCACCTTCTTCGAATACGACGGTAGGCTTGATGATGATCTGAGCCATCAAGTTCACTAATGAATCTTTGGCGACAGCCCCTACCTGGCGCGTCAGCTATTGGTGTTTAGACCCGGCAACCTATCGAGGAGGTACCCGAGGCAGTGTTTTATGCGTGGGGCTCGTCGAGATCAGGAACCCGAAGGTGAACTCGAACATACAATTTAGACAGGTTCCGACCGCTTATGTCACATAATACCCTACGTCCTGTGTGTTGGTTGGATTTTATTGATTGATGTCATTTGGAGGGGGTCCCTGCCTCGCCTTATATTGTTGGGGGCAGGGTTATAGGTTGGTTGTTTTATAAGAGTACTAGTCTGAGTCGATTAGAGAGTCCTACTCTAATTGCTACGAGTAGTTTCCTAATCCTTGACTAGTCCTTGTCCTCCACGTAGACCATACCGTCCTGCACTGTAGTCTCCATATATTACGTGTCTCAGTGTACAGCCCCGTATCTAGGACTGTCCAAGCCTCCCGGTGGGCCCATTGATGTATGGCTGACACTTGCCACTTAATTCATTAGAAGGAAGACTTCATAGGGCCTCGGAATATCCAAAAAATTTCTGTTGTTTGCCTCTGAGGTGATGTATAATTTTGATGACAACAATAGCTTCAAGTGCATCTCTCTGGGGATGTTGATGATCTTGATCTTGTGATCTTTAGAGCACCATGTCGCGCATCCTTCGGCTTCAAGGTCATCACCATTGCTGCACCGGCAACTAGCATGGTGGCAAAGGTGCTTCTTCTCCATAATTCTTGCTTTTAACGAAGTGGGCTTCTATGCTTCATGTTGACGATCTGGATGACTTTTTTCTTTGGTCGCACCTCTCAGTCACTGTAGAACTTCTTGAACATCTCACGGTAGAATATTGGTGGTGTCACAGTTCTTTGAATTTTGTTGCCTCCAAATCTAATTACCGTCGAATAATATCCCTCTTATTTATCATCTTTTTATTGTGAGAGCATCTTTGTCATGTGTGCAAAACAATTCAAGTGCACAAACTACTCCTAGGGTAACAGTTGGGAGTAGAAACAATTGCCAACAAACCAACAACAGTTCCTAAGATTCTTAACTTGTGGCATAATTAGTCTAGCGAAAAGAAAGATAGAAACCTAATGTGTGTATGTGAGTGCAAGGTGTATATGCATATGAGAGGAAGGCATATAAACAAAGGCAATATTTACACCTAGTTCTAAACACCATGTTTACAACTAGGTTGCCGAATCTCTATATAGCCACAGAGATTTATTAACCAAGGTCAAAACACCATGTCTATCCCAAGATCAATAATTCTTTATAGCATAAGAGAAACAAAGCACATTGCAAAGCTTAGAAACCAACAAATGCAACATGAAAATAAAATTGGATAGCTAGCAAGGTCTATTAAACGGCATGATGACGATCTGCAATCATGTTTAAACACCACATTTACACAAGATTGCTAAAGGAAAATGCCCGTGGAGCACTAACATGGATATGAAAGAAATCATCATAAAGCGTATAGAACAACCAAGCCAACTATATGCAAAGCATGAATGGAATGCAATGAAGATGCAAGATTAGGGGGCACACACTATGGTGAAAATGCAATGCATGCAAAAAACTAAATATGAATATGAACACGATGATGGTCTCAAAATAAAAAAAACCTAGAAAAATTAGCCACAAGTTAAACATCATAAGGTGGTGCCATGCATTTTATTCACTAAAAGAAACAAAAACTTAATGAACGGGTTGCCTCCCGAAAAGCACTTCTTTTATAGTCATAGAGCTCGACTCTTTTATGTACCTTCTCATTGTCGCAAAACCATGGTCCTTTATGTAATACTTAAAGTCATCCATGCAGCTCTCGTTCACTTCACATACTTTATATGATTATTTAGGCTCAATGGAAGGCTTGCCCAAGCTATTTCCTCCACATGATCATCACCTTCTTCGTCGTTCATTGCTGCTGCTTCTTCTTCATTGAATTCCTCTATGTAAAGTTCAGAATATGTACCAAACTTCTGCTCTATTGCAAAGTGAATCAAATTCGCTTTCCACCAAGTCGTCATTTACCCAAAACAGACTCCGGATGAAAGTGTTACGTCCGTTTTACTCTGGCATTGCATTCTGTCCTGAGCTGATTTCAGAACGCGCAATGTTGAAAGATTTAATCATGATTCTTCATACAAAATTAGCGATTCTTGATGTGCTGGAAAGAAGATTTGATGGAGCTTCTAAATATCCAATTTTCTTCTTTTGTACATCTCTGATTATGGGCAGAAAATTGATACCAACAGCAACGTTCAACCTGAGATGTTGATGATCCAACTTGCATCTTCTTTGGGCATAACTTCTCCACATCATTTTGGATCTCATGTTGGGCAATCTTCCAGCAAGTGCTCATTTAAGGTCATTAGCTTGACCAAGCGCAAAGCAAGATCGAGATTTGCAAAAGAATATCATGGTGCAATTAAATGTAGCATATGTTTCTTGCATAGCACTAAGATCTCCATGAGGCAAAGGTTCTGAAGGCATAAACTCAATAGGTTCAAATAAAAGCAATGCCTCTTTACCCTTCTCAAGAAACTCTAGCCTAGTAACATGATAAACATAGGTGCAAGATATAGAATTTAATCTAACATCCATACTATTGGTTGAACATAGGCGTTTAAAGATATCATCATAAAAAAATAGTACCTTGAGAGTTTAATGTGTACCTTAACCTTGGAGCTTTTTCATTAAGAGTGATTTTTGGTTTGTCTACTGGAGTTGAAAGCAGATCAATCTCAACAATTGGAGGTGGTTCTTCAGCATCATCTTGCAATCCCTCCAGCTCTCCATCATGTGGAACATGCAGTCCATTAGCAATATTAGTAGTCACCTCTTCTTCAAAGTCCTCATTATTTGAGATCTCACCCACATCTTCATCTTCAAAGTCTTTTGTATTGCCTTCATTATCTCTGATGTGCCACATGTCGTCAAGATTGCTAGTTGTAGACTCACTCTTTTCTTCATGTTTGAGCCCTGCCACGTCCTAATTCTCTAGTGTTCCAGCTTCAATAGCACACAAGCTATAAGCCTTTGCATTGTGTGCTCTTATTTTCTGAAATTTATCCTTTGAAACTTCAGCCATATCACCAGAATTATCAGAGAAGAGATCCTGAAATATTTCTGCAGTTATCTTGAAGTCGGGAGTGATTCCCATCTCATCAGTTCTTCTCTTCACTTTCTTTCTTTCTTCATCAGGCAACAACCAATTGAGTTCTTCTAGTGACTCTAATCATTCTTCTTCAATTGCTGTGCCCGATGCTGTAGAGAGGGACCTTTTCGGCTCGCAATAATTTTCTTCTTCTCGGGCTTCATCATCTATCTTTGAAATATAATTTTGATCGATCAGTGCTTCCTCCTCTTCTTCAAATATTTTCTGGATCGATTCCCACTCATCTCTTGATCAAATATATCATCAATCTTCCTAGCTTCGGTTCCTTGTTTCTTATGTCGTATGTTGCGGTATAAAGGGCCAAAATCAATTGGAATCCAATCAAGTTGTTCAAATTCCGCTAATGGTCTAGCATTCTCAAAACTTTAGCCTACAATCATGTTAGTTTCATTAATTTGAATATGCGTAATGACTACTCTTACCTCAGGAAGTGGTTCTTTGATGTTTAGTGTGATAGGTTCATCTTCCTTGAGCTCTAGTTCATCTTTTTAAAAATTGCAGCAAGCATCCTGGGCTTGCTTTTGTTGTTTTGCTCCTCCTGGCAAAGTTTTTTACATTTTCCTTACACTCTCTGTGCATTGGTTATCCTTTGGAAGATCTGTGTAGCTTCTGTAATTATTTTGTCCATGAAATTACCTCCTGCACACATTCCTACATACTGGACAGAGTGAGGGGTTAGTGAAAAATAAAATGAATGCAACATCATATGACCAGAAAATCCCAAGTTCGGGCCTTGCTTGAGTCTTTCATTAAATTGGTTCCAGGCTTCACCAATTCCTTCATCCTCTCCTTGCTTAAAAAAATCACTTGCCTCCTTAAACTTTGGACGGAAAAATATTGTATGCAAAATTCCTTCATGTGCTAGTTCCATTTTCCCTTCACTTCAATTGATGCAAGTATCTACCATCTTCGCACTTCACCTTCAAGAGAGAATGGAAAAAGGTTCCACATGAACCAAGCAGCCTGAACTCCTTGTTGCACCATGTTGCATATCATCGTGAATTGTTCCATTTGTCTATATGAGCTGTTGTCCTCCAATCCTCTGGTTTGTCGCCACCAACTTGATGATTCCACGATTCAATTCATAGTGGGTTGTAGCAATTTTCAAATCTGATTTTTGCATCTTGAAGTCCTCTGATGATGGCATTGCTAATTCCCTTAGCGATATTTCTTCGTTTTCCAATGGTGAGACAAACAGATCCATCTAGGAAATGAAAAGAAAAATAGAAAAACAAAAAGATCTACATGAAACTTACATATTAGCGGGTTAACAAAATCAATACAAAGATCAAACACAACAAACTGACTTGTTCCCCGGCAACGGCGCTAGAAAAGTTTGTTGACACCAGTTAACGTGCTAATTTATGAACCGCAAGTGCACGGATCAGTTGTAACTTTTTCCTTAGAGTATTCCCCTAAGGTTTATGAATCCATGGAACAAGTAAGATGCTGGCTCTCACTTTATACTAATCTTACTAATGAGATCAAGCAATATGGGTTGTGTAGAGAGACAAACTAATCTAAACTAAACAAAGGAACAAGCAAAGGGTGATACAAGATAGATAACAGAAATAGATATGCGTACCCTCCCTAGGATGTAGATTCACATGAATAAGCATCTACTACACAAATAGTTGCTACCTTCACTAGCTATCACAGAAATTATGTGCTCGCTCGGCTCTTTCCACTACTACAAAACATAGGTATTGTAACACACTGTTGTAACACATTCATCATCGTGTTACCATGAAGTTTCATAGGAACACAAAAATATGTGTTACGAATGAACATTGTAACACTTCGTGCTAGTTTTGTAAAATTGTGTTACAAACAACGATTATAGTAACACAAAATTAATGTTGCAAAGATGGTAGTATATTGTAACACATAGAAAATAATGTTACAACTAAAGTGTTATAAAGGAACATGTATGTTTTTGTTTGACGATTCATTCATAGTTCCATAGATGTCTACCACTTTATAGTACCTCAATGTTAAATACATAAGCAATATGGAAAAAATGAGAAGAGACGACATGCCGGCCGTGGACATAAAGAAATGGTGAGTTATAGTCAGCTCTGATGTATGAGCTTACAAGGTTGGTGCTACTTTAAACGGGTCTGAGATATGTCAAGCTGGTGAATGCGAAAAAGAAGATATAGTATTGGGGCTGTGGACCGGATGAGGAAGTGATCAGAAGGGTCGTCATGGCTAGCTGCAAGCCGCTGGTCATAAAGGTTGGCTCTGCTTGGCATTTATAGCGACCTTATAACAAAAATAATTTTAAACTACTTAGCATTCACGCACAAACCTATGAAAAATTGAAGTTTTCATTGGGCATGGTGAGATGGTGTTTAGAGTTTTTTTTTTAAAAAATATGACAAAACAATTGCAAGAACAAGAATCGAACACCGGATTCTCCACTTAACCAGTGCATTAGGTTACCATTAGCTGTAACAGTTTTTTGCTTTTCCTTGCAATTTGAATTATATAACAAACAAAATAGATGACCACCACTGGTACATTATTGATGATGGCTACGCTGTGCAAGTTCATTCCATAGGGCATGAATCTAACGACTAATTATTCTCTGTTGAGATACTGAAATCTACGTGTATGATTTTATAATAGAGATTTACTCCACGACAATTGATTGAAATCTTGTTCATCAACCAGTGGATTTTATACTAGATATTTAATGGGCACAAGGATTTGGAGCTAGAGTTTGGGAGATTTTGGGTTGGGAGTTACCTATGACTTGCGGACCTAGAGTGAGTTCTGGACAGCTCACCGGCCAGCAGTGGAGGTGGGAGAGATGGCAGTGGAGTGGAGGCGGCAAAGGTGTGTGTGTATGGGGGGGGGGGTTGTATGGCCCAAATAGGATTGTGTTGTTCGATGACAGAGGGTGGCGGCCGCGGCTGCTAGGGCGGTAGTAGCAAAGGGCATCACACATCGAGATCAAGCGTCGGGTGACCACACGAGGAAGACATAGTTGACTTTATCTGGTTGTTTATCCTCAACCACATAGATATATTTGACACATACATATAAGGATGCTAATTGATCATGGCCCTTATACCTCCTTCACAATCCAGCATCACCCTAATTAATTTTAGTTCAAAACATATAGTATTTTAGTCTGGTCCTTATTGAGTCCGATCCTGAAAATTGTTAGGCTAAATTATTAGGTACTTTACCACCCCTACATACATACTACAATAAAATTGTATCATGAGTTATACTTTACCTATTAGTTTATCTTCTGATAATTGTGCATTTTTGAAACCACATTAGCGTTACTATTTATGTTAGACATATTATGTTACTCGTATCCTTAAATATGATGAAGCTGCAAATTCGTACATATTTTTGCTAGTAACATGTTTAATATTAGCGAATGGAAGTTCATATATCCCATCCAAGTTTACCGCAAGAAATATCCCCAAACTAGTTTCCTAGTTTCCCTCCTGATACCGCCGAAAAAAATCCAACTTTTCGGATTTTACCATTTGATTAGTTTTCCTCCAGAAATTCCCACTAACTGCTTTTGCAGATACGGAACAAATCACGTTGACTAGAGAAAAGAAGGCCGGTTCCTATTGGACTCTAGAAGTCCAGATACGGAGGGTGTCATCGTCCACGCCGCAGGTCTCAATGACGGTGCTCCGTGTCGAGGTAATCAAATCAGGTAACCGAATCCCATCAAGCCGATGCGATCTGCCCTCGCCCCAACCGCACTCACCCTCCCTCCCTGCCCTGCAGTATTGTGCGGCCTAGCCGTCTCTCTTGATGTCCCAGCGCCCAGCCTACCTGATGGGCGATGATCTCTGGCGGAGGATCCAAAAATTACAAGATCGGGGCGCGGGGTGAGCAGATGCACCGTTCTTCTGATTGTGATTACTGAATTTGTTCATCATGTAGCTCGGTTCAGATATTATGTGCTAATTGTTTTCTGGCCATAGATCAGGCCTGCTTCTATGGTTAGTTCATTTTGCAATTACTGAATTTGTCATCATGTGGTTCGGTTCAGATATTCTGTGCTAATTGTTTTCTGGCCGAGAAATACATCCTGTTCCTACGTATTGCTTGTGCTATCTACTTGTTCCTGCTGCTGTTTGGCTCGTTTCAAACTACAATTATGATACTGTATTACTACAGATACTAACCATGCATTCTCTGGGCAATACATTATTGTGTCTGAACCAAGTACTGTTCATCATCTGACACTACGATTTTGTTCTGTTTCCGTTTACAGGTGAACATTATTTTAGCTTGCTTGTAATTTGAGTAAAATTTAAGTGAAGCAATCCTCTGACACTAGTTTAGCAGTAGGTTCTCAAATAACCTATAACCTCAATATGTAGTTTTATTCTGCTTTTATATATATTGTTGCAATGTGGCTGCTGAGAGTTGGGGAGTTTAGTTTTTTATTGTGAGGGGGGCACCTCAAGGCAAAGAATTCCAGAAGAATGAACTGGACATGGCTGATCAATATCAAATAGCTTGATTTGTTTCAAGAACAACTTGTGTATGCAAAGGACTACTTACATACTATAAGAAGCGATCCAGGAGGGAAGTGGCATGTCTTGACCTGATTGATTTTGATCATGAAGTGCCAATGTTTGCTTTTATTTTGCTGCATTTTTTATACTATGAATTCTCACTGGCCATGTAACTAACATCTGTGGTTGATGAGTTCATGGCCTTTACAGATATAACCTATTGATGACTTGCAGAATTTAGGGATGATTATAGAGAGGATACAGTCAAAACATATAAGGATTTGCTGAGGCAGCAAGCCGAAATTCAAGGTATTTGCGATATATTGTATATTATATTGATCATAGTATTCTTGAATGAAAAATGACCATATATAGATTGATGTAATCTGTGTGGCGCAGGTTGTGCTTTTATATATGTCTTACAATTTTTCATTGATCATTCCCTATCCATTAAGTCTCGCTTCCAATTTTTCATTGAACATTCCTGTCCATTAAGTCTTGCTTCAAATTTTTCCTAGACAATTAAAGTTCAATATTATGTTTTCCAATGTTGAAGGCAAGTGAATTTTTTTAATACTATATTATCTTGGCGTAAGTTAAGACTTCATATATGTTGCTTTCCAAAATGCTTGACAAGCTTGCTGGTATGCTGCTGCTAGGTCGTGTATTGACGATGGATGTTCTTTGCTCATGCTTATTTAAATACCTAAGAAAATAACCAAAAACAGGTAGGGGTATGGTGATAAAATTGCAGATGTGTTCGCACATCCGTGAAAGAATACTAGTTGATCGGAAAGAACTGTCAAGTCTTTCTTAGGTGGTATTCTGGAGAAGTCTATGTCCAGTGATGATATAACATGCTAATTACAAGGAATTTTCACATCTGCAAGCAGAGCCATCTTTCCCACAATGCTCTACTAATGATTTGAGACAAAAGGAGATACACCATTCTAGCTGAATCATTGACTAAATATATATTATCCATACAATGTTTCATTCATTCAGGATTATTGTTGCACTTGTACAACTGTATAAATACAATATTTTTCACTTGCATTCAGTTTGATGTGTGTATATAGAATTCAAGTGATGGTAGAATAACAAAAAAAAGAAAGGTATATGAGAAACACACTTCTCCTTTCAAGTGTGTACAGAATTCAAATGTAGGTTGGATCCATAGTGATACTTAAGACTGGAATTATCCAAATAAGGCAGTTGTGGCCTATGCAACCATTTTGAGCTCTAGTTCAAAAGAAAATATTAGTGAAGTCAAGCTAGGCAAATAATTCTACAAAGTTTGTATCAATCATCCTATTACACAAGATGAGCTATTAGTAAGGCCCCTAACTGCCTACAACATTATTGGTGATGCCCATGCCAAAGGAGAACCAATTGCTTGGCCTTCGATTTATGTATGTCACAAGTAGCTTAACATTACAACTAGCTTTATTTGAGCAAGTTGAAATGATTAATGTTACAACTTTCTTTCTCTATGCAGGTTGAAATGATCATGGTCAAATTGGTATATTTGACTAAGAATGGATCAAGAAGCAATGGATTGGAAGAATATTGCATTTTTCTGTTTCAATTTCATTGTCACTAATCCAGACTCATACTATTCATTGCAATGTATATTTGCTCTATAGAATTATGTCCTTATGTAAATATACTATTCCATTTTGTAAACAAGTACAATGTTTCCTTCCTACAATCAATGTAGCTTCTCTTGATCATTGAATAAAAATGTGATTTTTGTCCTTGTGCAATGTGTCACGTTCCCTCAAAAATGTCATGTACATGTCATTATTATATGATGTACACAAGTGTATAATAGTTATTTCTTTCCAAATTTTGAATGTGTTACAATAGGTAAAGCATATGTACAAACCATATGTTCCTAAAATTCGATACATTGTTCTAACAAAGTGTTACTACCACCATGTGCAAGTGTTTCTAGAGCTACAAAAATGTTACACAAGAGATTTGTTGTAACACTTAAAAATGTTCCATCAAATCAGTAATTGTGTTACAAACTAGTAATACTTTTCTGAGTATAAAAGAACACATGGTCTTTTGTTCCAATAGATCAGACTGTGGTAACACCACCTAAAGTAGCGCTAACAAGATGTGTTGCTAGGTCACCTTGTAACACATTTGCTGAGCCATAGTAACACATTCAGGTGTTACTAAAACCATAATTTGTAGTAGTGTTCCCTCCTGCATACCGTCACTACGTAGGTATACTCAACAACTCCGCTCACACATCTATATCAAAGCATCCGCAGAGTTAAGCTAATCACCACGATTACCACAAACTCTACTAAGAATATATGCTAATCAGAACATATATGAATGAAGCGTTGCAATGACATAGACCATGAAAAATTGATAGGCATAAAGTACATGTAACAGTTACATATCAAGGATCCAAACAAATCCTAGGGATGAACAGAGGCTTTACCCCATTATCTTACAGAGATTGACGCAAAAAGGGGTGAAGGAGACTCTGGAGAATGTCTTCATCGACGATGGTTGTGAGGGGGTGCAGGAACACCCTAGGTCGATTGGCCTAGGCCTAGGGCTCCTCAGGCCAATTGGTCTAAGGGCTTCCTTGTGCCTCCTGACTCCCGTCGGCGTTGGTCATTGCGGTGATCTAATCTAATATTTTTTTTTTCATTTTGTGGCGGTGGCAGCTAGGTCTAAACTCGTCAGGATTCTCCTTGTTGTTGTAAGTCCTTGGTATTTATAGTTGGCGACATCGATTGGGGTGCCTTCGAAGCCATGTTTCTAGTAAATAACCCTAGGAACATCGTGGGGTTCCTTCTGGTGAAAGGGTGCGCCGATCAGGGCTAGAAACGGGCCAGGCCGATCGGCCGGGACCCCTCTTGGCTGATTGCCCTGCCCTGTTTTGGATGTTAATGCCAAAGCGCTTCATATGAAAGTTGTAGATCTCGTTGAGCTATGCAATTTTCCCTATAAATTTACCTCAATCGGAGTTTGGATGAGGAATATATGGCTCATGCAAGTTTCAGCTCCTCCTGTGGATCTGCAGTTCAATGTTCGTCTTTGGGCCTCCCAATATCCAAAGTCCAGGCCCAATTCCAACTTGTAGAAAAACCCTTCATTTATGTCGTATTTCCAGTGATTTTACAATATGATCCAAAACACAACACATACGCGAATATGGGGTTATTTCAGGTGCCAAGTGATGGGTTAGTATAAGAATATGCTTGAAAATAGTAGTTAAATGGCACGAAAAGTGTGTCAACAACGAGGGTCAACAGGGGGAGGGGGTGTCATACATACATCTATAGGCCCACTAGAAGGTTTGGACAGTCCTGGATACAGGGCTGGACACTGAGACATGTCAGACTTGGAGGCTACGGTGCAGGACGGTGTAGTCTACATGGCAGGACAGGAACTAATCGAGGATTAGAAAAACTACTCGTAGCAATTAGAGGACTCATCTAGTCGAATCCGACTAGTATTCTTGTAAAACAACTGACTTTTAACCCTGCCCTCGGTAATATAGGGCATGGTAGGAACCCCATCCAAAGCAATTCAATCCAACCAACACACAGGATATAGGGTATTACGCATTCTAGCTGCCCGAACCTGTCTAAATCGTGTGTCTATGTTCATCTTCAAGTTCCTAATATTGGCGAGCCTCACAAACCAAACACTACCTCGGGCACCCCCCTCGGTAGGTTGCTAGGTCTAAACACCAACAGCTGGCGCGCCAGATAGGGGATCTTGCTTAGAATCCACTAGCGAACCCGATGGCTCAAATATCATCAAGCCAATTATCTCGCTCAAAGCAGGCACGATGTTCATCTTCGGCTCCTGGGTTTGCATCGCAGACGGTGCTGGAAACTTCCACCGCCACATTGCAGCAGCCCTGGAGAAGAAGCAGCAAGCCATGAAGCTCCAGCGTCAAGCTCTGGAGAATCTCGTTGAGAAATTTTGCGAATTTTCAATTTTTGACTTAGTTAGAGGCTGGGGGGATGAGTCCAAGTACAACTCGACTTCTCTAGCTAGTCGGACTGATTTTCATGACCCGGCGCTTAAGCCATCGTGTGAATTGGACTACAACCAGGGTTGGTTCCCCTTTGGACTCTAAAACACAGTTGGTAATTACCAAGCTACCCTGTCCAGATCACAATCCGACACGGATATGATCGAGGACCCCAACTACTACTCGGACTCGGATGAGGAGACCCCTTTATCAGGTCTGTAGCAGGGCCTGATAATTACATTGACTCCACAAAACAGATTCATCTACTAGCCCAACATGAAGCCACCTGCTCTTACCAAGAACGACGATTCATGCCTTATCGCCTACCTTGACACCCTCCTTTACCAAGAGGGAGCTCCCCTGTCACTCATCTACAAAGAAGGCGGCTCCACATAAGTCATCACGTCAAGCTCGGGAAGCCACTCTCTAGAACGAGAACTCTTCGCTCTCATTGTTGCACAAGAAGACGATGAAGAAGAACAATCGGAGAGAAATTCGTGCCATGAACATCACTCGGATGATGTCTCGCAGGATGAACTCTCTACCAATGTTGCTTGAGAAGAGACTAAAGCCCAAAGAAACATTGCAAGAGTAGAGCGCCACTGTCGCCTGGCAGCAGACCTACCAATCATGAACTTGGATAGCGCATTTGAAGCAATTCAATCATGTCAACATCGTACTCCTCCTACCACCATCGCATCCATTGATCTTATTACCCGTGCAATGCCACAGGATAAGTACACTAGACAATTGGTTGAACTAGCAGAGCGCGCGTATGAACAACTAGATTAGCAAAACCCAATACATTTGGTTCAACATACCCCATTCCAGCGTAGTCAACATGGCAGTAGCCATAGGCGCACTCCATCTAGACCAAGTCAAACTAGAGGCGCCAGACCAAGTCAAGCTAGAGCAGAAGGTAGTCGGGCGGGACTCTCGGGAGGCCGTGGCCAGTGGGGCTAACCCAAAGCCTGCACACCTAGTACACAACAAGATCAATGCCGCCCGCGACACCCGTAGAATCATTGACGGACACCACCGTGAGCACGAGCAAGAAGTCGAGTACCCAGGAGAAAATTCTGACGGGTTCCCCGCCTTCTCAAGACATGTGAGGAGGAAAATTCTACCTAAGAAATTCAAACCTCTGGGTATCACCAAGTACGATGGCAAGCAGAACCCAGTCCAATGGCTGCGGTGCTACTCTGTCAGCATAGGCAGCAGGGGGAACGAGGACACCAAGGTCATCTATTTCCCCATCTGCATGGAGGCAGCACCACTCACATAGATCGAATCAATAGATAAGAACTCCATCGACATGTGGAGGGACCTCAAGGTGGCATTCACCAACAACTACGTAGGGGCGATACAACGTCCTAGCAACATGATCGACTTCTCCCAAGTCAAACAACAAGAAGGCAAGAACCTACGCAGTTACTTACGTTGCTTCTTCGACAAGAAGGCCACAATCATGGATGTCACGGAGCGTGACGTCATAGACTGCTTCCAGAACGGCCTCTATGACTGCCGGATATTTTAGGATTTCAGGAGAAGATGCCCCAGTGATGTCAAATCCCTCAAGATCATGGTACAAGCATGGACAGATGAAGACGATAGGTAGATCAAGAGGTTCGAGTCTAGTCGCAACAAGGACGAGAACAATGGCCAACGCAACAATAAGAACTGCAACAATCGCCCAAACAACGACAACCAAAAAAACTACTTGGGAGGTCAGAACCGCAAGCGTAAGACAGACAATATTTTCATGGCAATGTCATAGTCATCCAAGAAAGGTGGCGGTAAGAATCAAGACAGGACCCCGTTCAGTGAGCTCCTAAAGAAGCCATGCCCATGGCACCTGTACCATAAGCACTCTACGATGGATTATTACAGTCTACGCAGAGTCGTGAAAGACCTACAAGAACCATCTGGTACTATAAATAAGGGCAAGGCCAAGGAAGATGAAGAAGATGGTAACAACGGCAAATTCCAGAATCCATCCAATACCATCAACGTCATCTTTGGCAGCACACCGGGTGCTACTACTAAGCGGTCCCAAAAGCTCGCCCCTCCGAGAGATCATGTCCATTGAACCAGCAACACCAACATTCCTCAAATGGTCTAAGGTGCCAATTACCTTCTCCAGGAAGGACCAATGGACTAGTTTCTCTGACCCAGGATGGTATCCTCTCGTTCTAGATCTAGTAGTCGCTGGCTCGAGACTCACCAAGGTACTCATCGATGGCAGTAGCGGTCTCAATGTACTTTTCGCCAAGACCCTGAGAAAGATGGGCCTCGACATCACTAACATGCTCACACCAACGAACTCCCGATTCTACGGGATTGTCCCAGGCAATGTGGTTGTACCCATTGGACAGGTGCTTTTGCCAGTTACCATCAGAATCAAAGAACACTACCAGACAGAGTACAACCAGTTCAAGGTAATAGACTTTGAAATATCGTACCATGCCATCCTCAAAAGACTAGCATTGGTCAAATTCATGGCCATCCTGCACTACGTGTACCTAGTACTCAAGATGTCGGGACCCAAGGGAGTACTCTCCCTGCGTGGAGACTTGAAGAGATCATACGACTGCGATACGGAAGCCGTGGAGCTAGCAGGAACTACATGATGAGTCGCCCGTCGAAGTAGTCGGAGTAGTCGTTGGTGAGTTGATGCGCTGGATGTCAGTGTAGTCGAGGTTGTCGTCGGCGGGTCGCCGAGCGCCCTCGCGAAATTGAAGTAGTCATCAGCAAGCGTCACGGCGTAGCCGAAGTAGTCGTCGGCGAGTCTTATGCGGCTGGAGTGATGTGCATGTACACTTCGGTGTACGACTAGCAAGGAGCATGCGATCTTTTGATGACTTTCTTTTATGTGCGCATAGCTGATTTTGCTTGAACAGAATTCTCTCCGGATAATATCTTCACATAGCTGGTTAACAACAAATTGACTCTGCAGCCGCACATGGCAAGCAGCCTGATGTCCTGGAGCTTCGCCTCGGTCCGTGCACAAGATGGCAGTTTTGATTTCACGACCACTGCCATTGACGTGGGAGGGATATCTTTTCGTGGATGAGATCACCGATTGCTACTTGACTTCGGAGTCCAATCGTATTGGGAATTGACTGGAATCTGACCGTGAGACAATCTTGCTGCTAATAAATGTGGAGCCGTACTTTGCCTCAGAATCCATCTAGGACTTCATGGAGGAACATGTTGAGTTGCCGTTTCTTGTGGACCCGTTGGTGTAGCCAGATATTGCAGTAATACTCGCGTACACCCTGTGTGTACATGCTTCGTGGCAGCCCCCATGTGCGTACGTAGCGAATTTCATAATTGCAGCCGCATGATGAACCTGCAGTACTTTGCCTTGGCCTTTGTGCCATACTTCCTTCTCTGTCACGGGAGTTTTTAAGGCAAGCATGGCACGCCTCTCCCAGCCTCTACTTGGATTCCAAGTACTTTGACAGGACGAGGGACGGCGGTGTAATGATGATGGATCCTGAACCAATCAGAGCTTGAGACATGAGGATTCCTTCTTCATATTCATGTCAGACTTGTACGAACACGACGAGTTGGACTTGCATGAACACGGCGAGGTTGCTCTAGCCAGTCGACGAATTACAAAAACCATGTTGTGCAAGTAGATTGATTTTGAAGGTGAGATCCTTCAAGCTTGCCCGATAATCTCGACGATCACCCCTACCTGGCACACCAGATGTCGGTTTTTTATACCGGTAACCTACCGAGGGGGTACTCGAGGTAGTCGATTTGTCGGTGGGGGATCGCCAGACCTGGAACTCGAAGGTAAAAGCGAGGGCACGAGACACGGGTTTATACAGGTTCGGGCTACCAGAGTAGCGTCCCTACATCCTGTTTGGGATATTGTGTATTGCGCCCTGCGCTTTGGTGTTGAGGTATGAGGAGTTGATCCTATGGTTTGGTTTTGCCGATCTAGGTACCCTCACCCTCCTTTATATACTCCAAGGGGCGGGAGTCCTAGTCGGATTACAAGGAGGAGTCCTAGTAGAAGTACACGAGATGAGTCCTAACCGGATTATAGGGGAATCCTAGTAGGAGTCCTACTTCTTCCTTCCTTGCGGGTACTGGGGATCTATCCCCATCAGGCGGCGAAGACCTCGTGGGCCGATGAAGTCCCACCTCAGTTAACAAAATCCTGAGGATCAAGTACCCATAATTGGCTTACTTTATCACCACGTATGGCTTTGATTTTGACATAGATGATTTGCATGTAGTCGAGGCGAAGACAAAGGTGATAAAATTGACTACTGAAGTTCTGCAGCAGAAGCTGCCGACGATAGAGGAAGTTGTCATGCTGGAGGATGACCCTGTCCCGGCACAGACTACTCTGGCAGTGGAGACGACAACTCAGGCTGGTAAGGATCCATCTGCGACCCAAAGAGGCACGCCAAAGAAGTCATCGCCCACTGTGAAGTCTCTACATCTGGAGGCTGGGCCCTCCATCAAGGTAAGGAGGTCCACCAAGTAAGTATCTGTGTACTAATTTTCACTTGATGTCACTGAGTAGTGTGTTTTAACACTTGTCTTGTTTTAGGAAATCCACCAGCGTGGATGCCGGGGGCCCGAGCCCAAAGTCTGGAGCTGATGGTAGTAGCCGCTTAGCCCCAGAGCTTGCCTTGGAGCCCACAGTTCCACCACCAGAGGAGCAGCCCGCACCTGAGATTGTTCCAAGTGCGGTATCCCTTGTCGCAGCTCTTATGCACGACATCTTGGTGTCAATTAATGTTTCTACAGTACCAGCCTTCAAGCTACTAGAGGCTGAGCCCATTGTGGAGAGTACTTCCGCGGTGGTGACGGAGTTGGTGACTCTGATGTTGAATCCGGAAGCCGAGCTGGAGGCGGAGGCTGAGCTTGAGCCAAAATCCAAGGTGGACATGGTGGCCACTGATGAAGTTGAGGCTACTCATGTAGCCCTCGAGCCGGAAGTTGATGTGGAGGTTGCTGGGGCGCTTCAAGTGCTAGTCATTGTCCCACTGTCTGAGGTAGGGCCATCGACTAGTCGTGGCGTTGCTTCCCTCCTACCTTCGGAGGCTGGTCCATCGCCAAGCCGGGCACTAGTCCCTCTCGGTGTGCCGGTGGCGGAGGAACACGAGGAGGAGCATGGAGAAGACTAGATCGCTCTTGGGGTGGAGATAGAGGTCACAGTTAGGGAGATGCATCGCCGGGCAGGTGAATACACAAATGTAAGTTTTGCTTCTGCCTTAGTCTCTATCTTGAGATTGGTACTCGATGTTTACACGAGTACTTGTTCTATTTTGCAGAAATTGATTCGGCGCTCCCGTGAGAAGTCAAAGATGATCCATAGGTATGGGGGCACTATCCTGTGGGCCCAGGTGCTGGAATAGAAACTAGCCGAAGAGCGGCAATACTCCTCCTGGCTACTGATGAAGTATGACAGCCAGGCCGCCCAGTACCAAAATACTGTGCAAAAAGCCGAGGAGGAGAAAGATCACCTGTAGAAGCACAATAAGACATTGAACCATCGGGTAGAAGGTAACCTATTATCCTTCGCTGTCTCCAAATACTAATTTGCCTTTGATGATACTGATTTGCTCCTTGCCCTTGTTTTTGCAAAGCTCACCAAAGAAAATAAGGACCTCCAGGGTACTGTCATGGACTAGCAGAACTCGTACTACTGAGTCACGGACCAGAATGACAAGTTGAATGCCATGTACGATACCTTGGAGCACAAGCTTGAAAAGGAGAAGAAGTTGCGCATTGATGGGGGAGTTCCAACTTGTTGATTTGATGACGAAACTTCGAGTGCAGGAGGCTGAGTTGGCAGCAAAAGATCTTGCTCTCAAGGAGCAAACAGAAGCCGCTTAGCCCATCACTGACATGGTGGAACCCCCGGAAGAAGGCATAGAGCCCCGCCCTTTGGTGGAGAAACTCAAGGAAGTACCCAAGAATATCACCGGCTGCGTCAAGAAGGCTGTGGAGTCTGTCTCTAAGCAGTTGCTGGCAATGGTGAAGTCATTCTACCCACAAGCCGACTTGGCTCCTGTGGCGGAAGGCATCACTGAGGACTGCTCTGATGAGCGGTTCCAGCAGTATTTGGACGAGATGGCTCCTATTGCCAAAGAAGTAACCAATCAACTAGACCTTCAGTAGCTGTAAAAGACACTAAGTTATTTCTAATATAAATAGATCAGGAAATGATATGTAAATTATTTTGAAGTTTTATTGCAATTTTTGTTTGCTTGTCGACTTCTTTGAATCTTTTTAGTTTAGTGCATCTCACGAACTACCCTGATGTTTGCTCGTGTGGTAGTCATGAGTGTCTGCACACAAGGCTACTCTTGTGAGCCTCTTTAGATACACTATGTAGAGTACCTTTTAAGATGTAGCTCCTTTTGCGGCGTGCCAGTACTCGGGTATCTGGGTAGTCAAACTCTTTAGGCAAGTAGACTCTTCAAGACTTCATCAACTAGAGCCTACCTTTGCAACCTCTCTGGGTTGTTCGTGTGTTATGCTCTGAAGGCTTGGAATTGCAAACTTGTTATTACAAGTTGCGACTAGACAGTCTTGTCTAGAAAATAACTTGGGTAGAATGGGTAACTTCCAAGTTGCTTGACGACTTCTTTTTGTGAAGGCCGTCGATGGACAAAGTTATCCAAGCAGTTGATTAGCTCAGGAATTTTGTGTCCAGACTTGCCTTTCTGCAAGTTGCTGCTATCCAACGAGTTGAATAACACGAGAGATATGTGTGCATACTTGTGAATACAAGTCGTGAGTTGGGTGAGTACTCGGGGGGCTGAATAGCTCAACGAATTTATTTTTTGCAAGTCGTAAATAGGCAGAGATTATTTTTTTGCAACAAAAAATAACTCTGCTTTATTGAATTGTAACTATACAACAGAGGTTGATGGCTAATTTACATGAGTTTGTAAATTATGGCTAGAATCAACACAAGTGTTCAATGTTCCACGAGTTGTCGACTTCTTCGCCGGTGAGAGTTTAGAGCCTATACGACCCAGGTCCAATGACCTTGGAGATGATGAAATGATCATCCCAAGGCAAGTTTAGCTTGTTGCAGCCACTTGGTGTCTTGAATACGCTTGAGTACCATGTCGCCTGTGTCTAAGAAACATTCTTTGACATTTTGATCATGATAGCGGCGGATTCCTTTAAGGTATCTTGTTGACTGGACGAGTGCTACACATCGAGCTTCTTCGAGGCTATCTAAGTCTAGACGCCTTGTTTCTTCAGCCGCACCTTCCTTGTACTGCTCGACTACTGGAGATTTCCACATTACGTCGGCGGGGAGGACAGCATCTGATCCATAGACCAGAAAGTAGGGCGAGTACCCCGTGGGTTTGCACGGTTAAGTGCGAAGCCCCTAGAGGACATTGGGTAGCTCCTTGAGCCAATTTCCTCCTTTAGTGTTGCCAATGTCGTGTAGTCTCTTCTTGAGGGCTTCTAGTACCATCCCATTGGCACGTTGAACCTGGCCGTTGGCCCATGGATAAGCGACAGAGACGTTGGACGTCGATCCCGCTATTCTCACATTATTCCCAGAACTCGTGATTGTTGAAATTTGAGCCCAGGTCTATGATGATGTGATTGGGAAAGCCGTAGCGATGGACGATCCTATCAAGGAAGTCGAGAACTCTGTCTACCTTCGGCCAGGTCACTAGATTTACATTGATCCACTTGGTAAACTTGTCGATCACCACAAGTACTCGGTTGAACCCTCCAGGCACCGTAGGTAGTAGGCCGATCATGTCAAGCCCCCAGCATGCAAAGGGCCAGGAGGGTGGTATCGCGATCAACTTGTAGGTAGGGACATGTTGCTACTTTGCGAAGAATTGACAACCTTGGCACCAACGGACAAGTTCTTCAGTGTCAGCGAGAGTTGTAGGCCAATAGAATCCTGCTCTAAAAGCTTTGCCCATGATCATTCTTGATGATGCGTGGTTGCTGCAGATGCCTTTATGTATCTCCTCCAGTATGTCCTTGCCATCTTGTCGTGGGACGCACTTCATGAGTACTCCTGATGATGCGCCTCATCTTGTAGAGCTTATCTCCGACTAGAACGTAGTTCTTACCACACCGCGAGACTTGCTCCACTTATGTCTTGTCGGGAGGCAACTTATGCTCCTTAATATAGTCAATGAAGGGGATTCTCCAGTCTATATCGATCATCATAACCTTCCGGTCTGGCGCATCATTGCCGCGATAGGTGGTTTTAGATGGTGCCAGCTCCACTATGGATGGCTTGTGTAGTTCATGGTCAAAGACTTTAGCAGGGACTTAGGCATGAGTAGATCTGAGCTTGGACAAGACATCTACGGCTACATTGTTATCATGAACCACATGATGGAACTCTAATATAGAGAACTTGTTCTCTAGCTTGCGTACTTCAAGGCAGTACGCATCCATGTTGTCCTTGTGGCGATCCCACTCGTTGTTGACTTGATTGATGACTACCAGTGAGTCACCGTACACCAACAACCGCTTGATTCCCAGCGAAATTGCCAGGCAGAGCCCATGCAGAAGCGCCTCATATTCAGCTTCATTGTTGGATACCTCCTAGAAGATTTGCAATATGTATTTCAGTTGTTCGCCTTTGAGAGAGATTAAGAGTACTCCTGCACCGGCGTCCTTGAGCTTAAGCGATCCATCAAAGTACATGACCCAATGTTCTGGGTGTTCTTCTAGTGTGGGTACTTTATTTTCATGCCACTCTGCCATAAAATCGACTAGTGCTTGCGACTTGATTGTAGTCTTTGACTTGAATTCCAGGGACAAAGCTCTGAGTTCTACTGCCTACTTAGTGATTCTTCCTCTTGCATCTCTATTGTGGAGGATGTCTCCCAAGGGAAAGTATGTGATGATGGAAATATAATGTTCTTGGAAGTAGTGTCGTAGCTTCCGCGAGGTGAGTAGTATTGCGTATAGTAACTTTGAACTGGCGGGTACCTTATTTTAGAATCTGGCAACACCTCATTGACAAAGTAGACGGGCCTCTGTACTTTGTATACATGGCCTAGTTCTAATCTTTTGACTACAATTGCCGTGCTGACGACATTAGTAGTCGCGGCGATATAGGCCAGCAAGTCTTCATTGGTAGCAGGCATTGTGAGGATCGGTGGCTTTGATAAGAAGTCCTTTAGTTGTTGACGAGCTTGATCTGCCTCCTCGGTCCACTGGAATTTGTCTTACCGCTTGAATAGTTTGAAGAAGGGTAATCCCCATTCTCCAAGTCTTGAGATGAATCTGTTGAGGGCTGCCATGCATCCAGTTAGCTTCTGGACATCCTTGATGCACGATGGAGCGTGCAAGTTGGTGATGGCAGCAATCTTCTTGGGGTTAGCTTTGGTTCCTCGATGACTGATGATGAACCGGAGTAGTTTTTCAGAGGGTACACCGGACACGTATTTTGTTGGGTTCAGTTTCCACTAGTATGCTCGCAAGATTTCGAAGGTTTCTTCTAGATCCGCAATCAATTCATTGGGATATCTAGTCTTTTGGACCACATCATTCATGTATGCCTCTACGTTGCGGTGTAGCTGCTTCTTGAAGCACTCCTGGATGGCTCGTTGATGTACGGCGCCAGCGTTCTTCAACCCGAAGGATATTGTAGTATAGGAGAAAGCTTGTACGGGGTGATGAACACGGTCTTGATCTGGTCTTCTTCCTTGAGAGCTATCTGGTGATACCTCGAGTAGCAGTCAAGAAAGCGGAGTAAAGCGCATCCAGCCGTTGACTGTATGACTTGATCAATCCTAGGGAGCCCGAAGGGATCCTTTGGACAGTGCTTGTTGAGGTCCATGTAGCCAACACACATCCTCTACTCGTTGTTCTTCTTCTCCCGCATGAAGATGGGGTTGGCTAGCCACTCTTAATGATAGACTCCTTTTATGAAGCCGCGAGTAGTTTGGCCAAGTCTCTTTTGATGGCTTCTCTCTTGTCTTTTGCGAAACGACGTAGTCGTTGTCACTTTGGTGTAGCTTTGGGATCTACATTCAATGAGTGCTCGATCAACTCCCTGGGCACCCTCAGAATATCTGATGGTTTCCATGCGAAGATGTCTTGGTTGGCCTGGAAAAAGCTAACAAGTGCGTCTTCCTATTTGTTGTCCAGCCTTGAGCCAATAAGGGCTGTCTTGGAGCTATCGCCCGTGCCAAGGTCAATGGCTTTGATATCAACCTCAGTTGCCGGCTTGACATGGTAGCCCACGACTTCTTCTCTAGAATATCGAGTTGTATCAGGGACAATTTCTTGGAGGCGGTGAAGACTTGCATCATGGAATTTGGCACTTGAGTAGTCGCTGCCAACTCCACAGCTTCTGTGTTGCAATCATATGATCTTTTCAAGTCTCCGTGCAGGGAGAGTACTCCCTTGGGTCCTGGCATTTTGAGTAATAGGTACATGTAATGTGGGATGGCCATGAACTTGGCCAGTACTGGTCATCTGAGGATAGCGTGATACGATATTTTGAAGTCACCCACCTCAAACAAGATGTACTCGGTCCGGTAGTGATCCTTGGTTCCGAAGGTAAGTGGCAAGACCACCTGACCAAGGGGTACAGCCGCATTTCCTATGACAATCTCGTAGAACAGAGAGTTCGTCAGGGTGAGGATATCTATTACGTCGAGGCCTATCTTCCTCAGAGTCTCGGCGAAGAGCACATTGAGGCCATTGCCGCCATCAATGAGTACTTTTGTGAGTTGAGAGCCTATGACTATTGGATCCAGGATGAGAGGGTAGCAACCTAGGTTAGAGAAACTAGTTCACACATCCTTTCTTGAAAAGGTGATTGGCACCTCAAACCACTTGAGGAATGTAGGCATTGCTGGTTCAATAGACAGGATCTCTCGGAGGGTTAGTTTCTAGGACCGGTTGAAAGTAGTACCCAGTGTGCCGCTAAAGGTAACGTTGATGGTGTTGGACAGGTTCTAGAATTTCCTATTGCTGTCCTTGTCTTCGTCTTCTTTGGCCTTGCCCTTGTCCTTCATTCTAGAAGGTTCCGGCAGACCTTTCAATACTCCGTGAAGGCAATAGCAATCCATCGCAGAGGGTTTGGAGTGTGGATGCCACAGGCACTGCTTCTTTCAGAGCTCCTTGAATGGAGTCCTTTCTTAATTTCTGCCGCTCTTCTTGCAGGACTCGGACATCGCTGCGACAGTATTGTCTGGCTTTCTTTTTTGATTTTGAACAACCGAGTAGTTGCCTTGGTTGTCAATGGGGCGATCGTTGCGGTTCTTGTTGTTGTGTTGGCCATTACTTTGGTTGTTGTTGTTTTGGCCTCTGTTACGATTAGACTCGAACCACTCGATCTCTTTGTCTTCTTCATCCACCCAGACTTGTATCATGGTCTTGAGAGACATGATGTCTTCTGCGTCTCCTGCCAAAGTCTTGGAACATTCGGTGGTTATAGAGACCGTTCTGGCATCCCACTATGTGATGTCCACGACAGTGGCTTTCTTGTCGAAGAAACGGCGAAGATAACTGCGCAAGGTCTAACCATGTTGTTCTTTGACTTGGGACAAATCGATCCTGTTGCCAGGACATTGCACTGCTCCTGCAAAGTTGTTTGTGAACGCCACCTTGAGTTGACTCCACGTATCAATGGACTTCCCTTCTAGAGACTCGAGCCATGTGAGTGGCCCTGCAACCATGCAAATGGGGAAGTAGATGACTTTGGTATCATAGTTTCCTCCCGCCACTTGGACTCATAGCGAGTAGCACTTCAGCCATTGGGCTGGGTCCTACTTGCCGTAATACCTGGTGTTGGGGATACATCCCCAGTACCCGCAAGGAAGGAAGAAGTCAAACTCCTACTAGGATTCCCCTGTAATCCTATTAGGACTCATCCCGTGTAATCCTACTAGAACTCATCCCGTGTAATCCTACTACGACTCCTCCTTGTAATCCAACTAGTACTCTGCTCCCTGGACTATATAAAGGAGGGTAGGGGTACCTAGCTCGGTAGGTCACACCTCAACACCCAAGTGTAGGGCGCAATATACAAACACCCCCAAACAGGACGTAGGGTATTACCTAATCTGGTGTCCCGAACCTGTCTAAATCTGTGTCTTGTGTCCTCGCTTTTACCTTCAAGTTCTAGGTCCGGCGATCCCCCACTACACATTCTGCTACCTCGGGTACCCCTTGGTAGACGGCCGGTATAAATCACCGACATTGGCACCCACCGTGGGGCAGATCGTTGAGATCATCGGGCGAGCTTGAAGGACCTCATCTTCAAGTCGGCATTCGCTTTCAAAGCGGGCACAACCTTCATCTTCGACTCCTGACTTTGCATCACCGACAGCACTGGGTCCTTCCAATGCTGAATCATCGACAACCAGGAGAAGAAGCGCCTCGACAGGAACTCTGTTCCACAAGAAGCAGAAAATCTCATCGAGAAAATCGACAAATTAAACCTCATATCAAGGTTCGACTGCAAACTCGTACTCCGACGGTGACTTCGGGTTCGACCGCGATTTGAACTCGAACTTCGACGGTGGCTACGGGTCCGACCGCAACTTGAACTCGGAGTTCGACGGCGACTCCAGGTCCGACTACAACTCGAAGTCCGACGGCGACTCCGGGTCTGGCTACAACTCCGAGTCCAATGACGACTCCGGGTTCGACCGCAACGTTGAGTCCGACAGCGACTCCAGCTTCAACTCCGACTCTAAGTCTAACAGCGACTCTGAGTTTGACTACAACTCAAAAGTCTGACTACATCACAAGCTCGCCGACGACTACGGGCGGCTCGCCGATGATTTCTTCGACTATGTCGCGGGCACGCCGACGACCACGGTTGGCTTGCCGACGACTCCGTCGACTACGGGCAGCTCATCGACGACTTCAACTACGTTGCGAGCTCACCGATGACTACGGGCGGCTCGGCAATGACTTCGACTACTCTTCTCAACTACTTGGCTCGGCAACACACTGACGACTACTTCGTCATGACGCTCGCCGACGACTTCTCCGAGTACGTCGCGGCGCTCGCCGACTACTACGGGCAGCTCGCCGACGACTACTCCGACCACATCG
Organism: Setaria italica; assembly: GCF_000263155.2. NCBI lineage: Eukaryota > Viridiplantae > Streptophyta > Magnoliopsida > Poales > Poaceae > Setaria > Setaria italica. Next base: position 22,222,693 of record NC_028457.1, read on the forward strand.
CGACGCTCGCTGACGACTACTTCTACTACTGGTCTCGACTACAAGGCTAGTCGATGGTGGACTACTCCAACTCCTCGTCTCGACTAAAAAATTAGTCGGGGCAAACTTCGCATCATCGACAACTAGTCAGAATCGCCTCCGACTAGTCGACTTCGTCAACAACTGTTACGGCTTCATCAACGACCGTCACGACTTCGCCAACAATCATCCACGAATCAAGCTAAGTCACTTTTTTAAATTATTTTCCGGCTTATTTTTCGTTTGCGCGCAACACGCGCTCTACTCGCCGGAAACTCATGCGCACAACGCGCGCTCTACTCGCCGGAGGGTAGCAAACTCTTGCGCAATCACGTAGTCTCTTTCTTGTCACAGCAGCGACTACTCTCACTTTTGTCTTCTCTTAAGGTCCCTACTCTTCTCGAGCAAAACACGCCTTAACTCATGACAGCCTCAGGTGCATCTATCGCACCTAAGCCCATACGTGTATACGAGACAAAGGTCTCACACACGCAGTGGCAACGGCTACCCAGAGACTGAGAGTCTAAGCATAACATGCTAACTATTCGGGAAGAGTATGACTGAAACAAGAGCTTGACTCGCAATCGTGCAGTCTCTTTCTTGTCGCAGTAGCGACTACTCTCACTTTTGTCTTCTCTTAAGGTCACTACTCTTCTCGAGCAGAACACGCCTTAACTTGTGAAAGCCTCAGGCACATCTGTCACGCCTAAGCCCATACGTGTATACGAGACAACGATCTCACAGACGCAGTGGCAACGGATACCCAGAGACTGAGAGCCTAATCATAACAGGCTAACTACTCGGGAAGAATATGACCGAAATAAGAGGATGACACAACTTTCATATTGATCACTGAATAAATTTCAGCAGTTTCAAAATCCTACAAAAATGCTACATAATGTATGCATCTTTTCTTTCAGATCGAGCTTCAGCGATGCTAAGCATGCCTCCAACGGCACAGGTAGTTCCCGAACTCGGGGGCTACGCTCCAATTAGTACTCGAAATATCTCTAGTGGCTAAGCTAGCTCCTAGGCTCGGGGGCTGGATGCCGCAAAACCACTCGACGTGGCTCCAACGACTTACCTGGCGCACAAGCTCGGGGGTTGGACGCCGCAAGACTACTCGAATGATGACCTGAGTGAAGATTCAAGACCCTCGGGTTGATTATTCAATCAATCCAAGGCTCGGGGGCTGATAAGCTACACCCAAGACTTTTTTCAAGCTGAAAGAAGAAGATTCAAGATTTTGACCCTCAGCCTGATTCTACGATTCAACCTAAGGCTCGGGGGCTACTCCATATGGAGTGCGACTTTCGCTGCCCTCCATACATGAAGACTACAATATCATGTTGATCAAGACTTTGAGCACACCATAGCCTCATGGCAGCTTTGAGAAGCATTGAAAGATTTAGCCTGACAAAGTACTCGAAGAGCACCAAGACTACTCGGCGAATATCTCAATACTACTCAAAGACTGCTGCATTCGACTATGAAGCGCTCGAGGGCTTGTCGGGGATACATCCCCATTACCCGCAAGGAAGGAAGAAGTCAAACTCCTACTAGGATTCCCCTATAATTCTATTAGGACTCATCCCATGTAATCCTACTAGAACTCATCCCGTGTAATCCTACTAGGACTCCTCCTTGTAATCCAACTAGTACTCTGCCCCCTGGACTATATAAAGGAGGGCAGGGGTACCTAGCTCGGCAGGTCACACCTCAACACCCAAGCACAGGGCGTAATATACAAACACCGCCAAACAGGACGTAGGGTATTACGCTACTCCGGCGGCCTGAACCTGTCTAAATCTATGTCTTGTGTCCTCGCTTTTACCTTCAAGTTCCAGGTCCGGCGATCCCCCGCTACACATTCTGCTACCTCGGGTACCCCTTGGTAGACGGCCAGTATAAATCATCGACACCTGGTAATACCCAGAGGTTTGAACTTGTCAGGTAGAACCATCTTGCGTACTCATTTTGAGAAGGCGGGAAACCCTTTAGAGTCTTCTCCCGAGTAGTTGACTTCCTGCTCGCATTCGCGGTGGCGCCCTTCGATGATGTCACGAGCGTTGCGATTTTTGTTGATCTTCTAACAAAGGTCATGAGGCTTCTCAGGGTCTGGATTGGGCCCACGATGGCCATGGCCTCTCAAGGGTCCTATCCGACTACCTTCTGCCCTATGCTGACTTCGCCGGGGGTTATCAATTCTGGGAACTTCGTTTCTGGCAGCCTCGTTTCAACTTGGATGCCTACTGCTACTGCCATGGTGGGAAGAGGTGCGTCGAACCGGGCTGTTCGGGTTCTGTCGATCAAGTTGCTCGTATGCATGCTCTGCCAATAGGGCTAGTTTCCTGGTGTACTTGGTCTGTGGCATTGCCCGAGTAATTAGGTTGATGGATTTGACGGTGGCGAGAGGAGTATGGTGATGACGTGATTGAACTACTTCAAACGCGTGATCCCAGTTCATAATGGGTAAGTTGGATGCATGGCGGCGGCAACGATCTGCTTAAGCCGTCGAGTCCTTTGACTCTCAGTTTCTTCTCCTTCTACATTGGAAGTGAGCTCATCCGCTAACACATCATCTGGATGGTGCTTGCGTCACGGATGCCTTTCTGGAGGTTCTTCGCCGTCACCCTCCTAAGGAGCGACGATGGCAAGTAGTTCCCGCTCGGGGAAAAACTAGCCGAGCTTGACGTGATAATCTCTATAGGGTCGTCTTCTTCGTAGATATGAGATGGAAGGGTACCCTCCTGGTAAGGGAGAGTATCAAGGTACGCAACAATGTGTGACTCGTCATCCTTGGTGAGAGCAGATGGCTTCATGTCGGGCTAGTAGACAAATCTACCTTGTGCAGTAGATGTGTTTACCCAGCCCCGTTGTGGACCTGATAAAGGAGTTTTCCCGTCCGGATCCGAGTAGTAGTCGAGGTCCTCGATTGAATCCAAGTTGGATTGAGATCTAGAAAAGGGTAGTTGGTAGATAGCACCCGAGTCTCAGAGTCTGAATAGGAATTGAGTTGTATCAAAGAACAATTCATACGATGGCTTAAGCGCCAGCTCGTGTGAACCAGTCTGACTGGTGGGAGTACTCGGACTCGTACCTTGAGCCTCGGAAGAGGTAAAAAATTTTGTTGAATTTTTCAACAAATCCTCCAAAGCTTAGCGATTGAGGTTGATATCATAGTGCTTCTCCTCCTTGGTCAGCGCGATGTGGCGATGGATGTTTCCAGCGCCGTCTGCGACACAGACCCAGGAGCCGAAGACGAACATCGCGCCTTCTTCGAATGCAACGGTGGGCTTGATGGTGACATGGGCCATTGAGTTCGCTGCTGGATCCTTGGTGAGATCCCCTATCTGGTGTGCTAGCTATTGGTGTTTAGACCCAACAACCTACAGAGGGGCTACTAGAGGTCGTGTTTTATGCGTGGGGCTCACCGAGATTAGGAACTTGAAGGTGAACTCGAACACACAATTTAGATAGGCTCAGGCCACTTATGTTGCGTAATACCCTACGCCCTGTGTGTTGGTTGGATTGTATTGATTGAAGTTGTTTGGAGGTGGCCCCTGCCTCGGCTTATATTTCCGGGGGTAGGGTTACAAGGCGGTTGTTTTACAAGAGTACTCGTTGGATTCAACTAGAGAGTCCTACTCTAATTGCTACGAGTAGTTTCCTAATCCTTGACTAGTCCTTGTCCTCCATGTAGACACGCCATCCTGCACCTAGTCTCCATGTCTGACACGTCTCGATGTATAGCCCCGTCTCTAGGACTGTCTATACCTCCTGGTGGGCCCATAGATGTATGGCCGACAGACTTCAAAGCCATTGATCTTGAGACTAATTATAGCTCTAAGACAGTCCTGATTGGCTCAGGGCTGGATCCTAAATAAGAAAGCGCGTTGGTCAGCATCCTTCGGGCCAAAATCCAAAAGCTACATCAAAAAGACAATTCTTACACCGTTTCACCCAAGATAGAAGGGAAGCCATCAAGAAAGAGCTGGTCAAACTACTCGCAGCGGGCTTCATAAAATAAGTCTATCATCCAGAGTAGCTTGCGAAAGAAAAACAACAATGAGTGGAGGATGTGTGTCAACTACACGGACCTCAACAAGCACTATCCAAAAGATCCCTTCGAGCTGCCTAGGATTGATCAAGTCATTGACTCGACAACTGGATGCGCCCTACTCTATTTTCTCGATTGCTACTCGAGGTATCACCAAGTAGCTCTCAAGGAAGAAGACCAAATCAAGACCGTGTTCGTCACCCCATATGGAACTTTCTGCTACACAACAATGTCCTTCGGGTTTAAGAACGCAGGCACTACCTATCAATGGGTAATCCAGGAATGCTTTAAGAAGCAGCTACATCTCAATGTAGAGGCGTACATGGATGACATGGTTGTAAAGACCAGAAATCCCAATGACTTGATTGTGGACTTGGAAGAAATTTTCGCAAGCTTGCGAGAATTCTAGTGGAAGCTAAGCTCAACAAAGTGCGTTTTTTGTGTACCCTCTTGAAAACTACTTGGGTTCATCATCAGTCACTGAGGAATTGATGCCAACCCTAAGAAGATCTCCACCATCACCAACATGCACACCCCATCATGTATCAAGGACATCTAGAAGCTGACTCTTGATGCATGGCGGCTCTCAACAGATTCATCTCAAGTCTTGGAGAATGGGGACTATCCTTCTTCAAACTACTCAAGCGGCAAGACAAATTCCAATGGACTGAGGAGGCAAATCAAGCCCTGCATTAGTTGAAGGACTTCATATCAAAGCCACCGGTCCTCACGGTGCCAAACCCCAACAAAGACTTGTTGCTTTACATCGCCGCGACTACTAATGTTGTCAGTACAGCGATCGTGGTTGAAAGATCAGAACCAGGCCATGTATACAAAGTACAGAGGCCCGTCTACTTCATTAGCGAGGTGTTGTCAGATTCCAAAGCTATATACCCACCAGTCTAGAAATTGCTATACGCAATACTACTCACCTTGCGGAAGCTACGACACTACTTCTAGAAGCACAGTATCTCCGTCGTCATGGATTTCCCTCTAGGAGAAATCCTCCACAATCGGGATGCAATAGGAAGAATATCCAAGTGGGCAGTAGAACTTGGAGCATTGTCCCTGGAATTCATGTTGAGGACTGCAATCAAATCCCAAGCACTAGTCAACTTCATGGCAAAGTGGCGGGAAAATCAACTACCAACTCTAGCAGAGGGCCCAGAGCATATGTATTTTGACAAATCACTCAAGCTCGAGGGCGCCGGCATAGGAGTACTCTTAATATCCCCCAAAGGTGAACAACTCAAATATGTGTTGCAAATATTCTGGGAGGTATCCAACAATGAAGCTAAATACGAAGCGCTTCTGCACGGGCTCCGTCTGGCAGTTTCACTGGGAATCAAGTGATTGTTGGCCTATGGTGACTCACTAGTGGTAATCAATCAAGTCAACAATGAGTGGGATCGTCATAAGGACCACATGGATGCATACTGCTTGGAAGTACGCAAGCTAGAGAACAAGATCTCCAGTCTGGAGTTCCACCACGTAGCTCACAATAACAACATTCCCGCGAATGTCCTATCCAAGCTTGGATCTACTCATGCTCAAGTTCCAACTGGGGTCTTTGTCCATGAGCTACACAAGCCTTCCATAACAGAGCGGGCGCCATCAACAACCACCGATTGAGATCAAGACACACCAGATTGGGAGGTTATGATGATCGACGTAGATTAGAGAAATGCTTACATCGACTACATCAAAGAACAGAAGTTACCTCCAGACAAAACAGAAGTAGAGCAAGTCTCACAACATGACAAGAACAACGTTCTAGTTGGAGACAAGCTTTATAGAAGAGGTGCATCATCAGGAGTTCTCATGAAGTGCATCTCATGACAAGATGGCAAGGATATACTGGAGGAAATTCACAAGGGCATCTACAGCAACCATAAATCCTCATGATGGATCATGGGCAAAGCTTTTAGAGCAAGGTTCTATTGGCCTACAACTCTCAATGACGCCGAGGAACTAATCCACCGATGCCAAGGATATCAATTCTTCGCTAAGCAATAACACATCCCTGCCTACAAGCTAATCACCATACCACCCTCTTGGCCCTTTGTATGTTGGAGGCTAGACATGATTGGCCCACTACCTACGGCGCCTGAAGGATTCAACCGAGTACTAGTGGCGATCAACAAGTTTACCAAGTGGATCGAGGTGAAGCCAGTAACTTGCCCCAAGGCAAACAGAGTACTCGACTTCCTTGATGAAATTATCCAGTGAAACGGCTTCCCCAATCGCATTATCATAGACCTAGGCTCCAACTTCAACAACCACGAATTCTGGGAATATTGCAAGAACAGCGGGATCGACGTCTAGTATGTCTCTGTCGCTCATCCGCGGGCCAACAGCTAGGTTGAGCGCGCCAACAGGATGTTACTAGAAGCTCTCAAGAAAAGATTGCACAACATTGGAAATACTAAAGGGGGAAAGTGGCTCAAGGAACTACACAATGTCCTCTGGGAGCTTCATACCCAACCGTGCAAGCCTACAGGGCAATCACTCTACTTCCTGGTTTATGGATCAGAAGCCATCCTCATGTTGACGTCATGTGGAAATCTCTAGTAGTCGAGTAGTATGAGGAGGGCGCAGCAGAGGAAACAAGACGTCTAGACTTAGGCAGCGTATTTGAAGCTCGATGTGCAGCACTCATCCAGTCTGCAGGGTACCTTGAAGGAATCTGCCTCTATCATGATCGCAATGTCAAAGAACGTTTGTTCAATATAGGCGATATGGTCCTCAAGCGTATCCAAGAAACCAAGGGACTGCACAAGCTAAACTTACAATGGGATGGTTAGTTCATCGTCTCCAAGATCACTGGACATGGGTTGTATAGGCTCAAACATCTCCTTGGTGAAGATGTCGACAACTTGTGGAACATCGAAGAAATCTATCAATTTTACCTCTAGTTTACATATTCATGTATAACTACAATTTAATAAAACAGATTTATTTTTCATCGTAAAATGACTACTTATTTCTGCATGTTTACGGCTTGCAAAAGCAAGTTTGTAGAGCTATTTAGCTCCGTGGGCAATACCGCCCAATTCATAGCTTGTAGTAACAAGTCTGTACAAATATATTCAGCTTCTAGGGTAAAATTGCCTACATGCGGCTTGTAATAAAAAGTTTGCAAAGAATTTTTTGAGTTATTAAACTCATCAGACAAAATTGTTCAAAAGCGGCTTGCAAAGACAAGTCCGTAGCAAAATTCACAAGTTATTCAACTAAGGGGACAAGTCTATCCCTTCGCGACCTCCAAAAAAGAAGTCGTAAGCAATTCAGGAGTTAACTAAACTACCCAAGTTACTTTTTGCTAGACAAGTCTGTCTAGTCGTGGCTTATCATAAATAAGTTTGCAGTTCCAGGTTTTTGATAGCACAATATTAGAACAACCTAGAGACATTGTAAAGATAGGGTCAAGTCAAAGAAATCCTGAAGAGTCTACTCGCCTAAGAGGTCTGACTATCCAGATGCCCTGAGTACTTGTACCTCGTAGAAAGGAGTCGCATATTAAAGTAATCTACATCATGCATCTAAAGAGGCTCATTAGAGTAAGCCTTGTGCGAAGACACTTACATCTACCATACGAGCAACCATCAGGGTAGTTTGTAAGATGCACTAAAATGACATGTCAAAAGCAATAAAAATTGCAACAAGACTTAGAATCATTTATATTTCATTCATATCATGTTTATATTACAAAGAACTAATGTTTACTTTTTACAACGACCACTCAAGGTCTAAATGACTAGCTACTTCCTTTGCGATAGGGTCCATCTCTTACAGGTACTACTGGAAGAGCTCATTAGAGAAGTCCTCTGCTATCCCTTCCACAACAAGAGCTAGGTCCGCCTGCGAGTAGAAGGACTTCACAAAGGCTAGTAGTTGCTTCGAGATCGACTCCTCTATCTTCTGGACGTAGTTGGTGAACTTTGCTGGCACCTCCTTGAGTATCTCAGACAGAGGGTGGGGCTCCACACCTTCTGCTGGGGGCTCCACCATATCTGCAATAGGCTAAGCTGCTTCGGATAGTTCCTTTAGAGCAAGCTTCGCAGACTCAAGCTCGGCCTCGCGCTCCTAGAGGGTCTTCATGGTGTTGACCAAGTCAACCTCCCCGTCCTCATCCATCTTCTTCTCCTTCTGCAGGTGATGGTCCAGGTTTTCATACAATGCATATAGCTTATCATGCTGATCCGTCACCCGATAGTAGGGGCTCTGCCAGTCAACAACTCGGCCCTGGAGATCTTCTTTTGTTTTCTTGAGCACTAGAGGAATAATTCAAAGGAAATTCAGCATCACAAAGTGGAATCGGTTCTCGAAGACAAAGGGAGAACACAAATTACCTATCAGTTGCTACTTCAGAGACTTGTTGCGCTTCATGAGACGGGCCTTCTCCTCCTCAAACTGTTGGATGATGTTCTGATACTCAGCGGCTTGATCATAGTACTTCATCAGCAGCCGGGAGGAGTACTCCCTCTCCTTTGCAAGCTCCTGGGCAAGTGCCTCATTACGGATTACTGTGTCCCCATAGCCATGGAGCATCTGAGATTTTCTCCGGGAGCGCCTGATGACATCCTGCACCAAAGAACTAGTACTCGTGTCAATGTATGGGTACTAATTTCAAGCTATGGATGAATCACGAGCAAACTTACCTCCCGCTATACGCCTACGCGGTGGTACATTTCCATCATCCCGGCCACCATCTCCATGTCGAGCAGCGGGTCATCGATTAATTGAATATCTTCAAGGTTAACCCTTTCAGCTATACATGGCTCCTCATGCGCCTCACATTTGTCGTGCCGAGTGGAACCATGGCACGACTTGTTGATGGACCTGACTTGGAAGATGGGATGGCTGCCACGACCATCACCTCCACGGCTTTGGTCTCTACCTTCGGCTCGGGGGCTACAAGAGTCTCCACAGTGCCAAAGGTAGTCACCACTGCGGCTTTGGGCATCGGTTGCTTGGGGGCTAGCACTACAACATCAGTTAATGAAAATGTTACATCTTGGATCAACACGACAACAAGGGATATGGCACCTGGATTTGTTGTCGGCGCAGGTTGTTCTTCTGGCGGCAGACTTGTTGGTGCAGGAACGATGTCCTGGACCGATTGGCTACTACCATTGGTCACGAGCTTCAGGCTTGGACCTCCAAGCTCCATGCTAGAAGATTTCCTACAAAAGACAAGTTGTTAGAAAACATACAACAAGTTGATAACAAGCTACAATTACCAGACAAAAGGAGTACCAATACTTACTTTAAGGATCTCCTAAGCTTCACAGAGGGCTCCCCTAAACAGCGCAGTGGCTTGATGGTTAGAGACGGCTTCTTTGGCGCGGCTTGTTCGGTCGCAGTGTGATCCTCACCAGCCTTCGTTGTTGCCTCTATCTCTCAAGTAGTACTTGCGCTGGCAGGGTCCGCCTTGGTAACAAGGGGTTCCGGATAATCTTTAATCTTGATGACCTCCTCGATCGCTAGCAGCTGCTGTTGCACAACTTTAGTAGTCGCCCTCTCCGTCTCAGTCACCTCCCTAACTACTTGCAAACCACCAATGCCATATTGAGTAGACATGGTGGTATTGGATTCACTTACTAGTACTTGATCCATAGGATCTTGCCCTTCCTCAAAGCTTATTACCAGTGGAGGTACATCTTTAGTAGTGAGAGGCTTCCTGATGGCGCGCTTCCCAGCGATGGTCCGCTTCTTCCTTAGGGGTGGAGCTAGCGCAGCCTCCAGACCATCTTCAGTTGCATGCTTCGATGATCTGGAGGATGACCCAGCCTTGTCAGATGGCTGGGCCTTGAGCACGAAGTCCTCCGCTGCTTCAGAATTGGAGCTGTTGAAGGACTCAATTTCTTCTTCTTCCTTCTCCTCAGCTTCACACATCACACTCGCTACCATATGGACACGAGGAGCGACTTCAATATCTTCTGCATCAGGAGGAGGAGGAGTGAAGCAGTACAAGTGAACGTCTTCCTGCACATTTAGACAAGTTAGTACATCAAAATTTGCCAAAATAAGTACTTGGGGGCTGAGGCCACGGTGTTGGCGCTAGAAATTGGTCAACCGAATCCCAGCGTCCGACACATGACCTGGGAGAATCTGCTTAACTCCTGTTCGGGTGATTGCCCTGGTGCGGTTCGCGCGGCGTGCCAGCCAATCTGACCTGTTGATTGGCAAGGAAGAATACGTGTCAGGTTCAGAGATCACGATCGGCTAAGTTTCCGATCTCGAGAGAGCTTGTCAGCGAATCGGCCGATTTGCTTTAACAAAGGAATCGGCTATAAAGCAGCCGATCACTGTAGCCTTGTAGACAGAAAACTACTAGAGTAATCGATACAAAGCTATGACAACAACACTAGGAATAGATCTAATCGGCAGTAGATGAATTTAATAGCAGATCGTAAAGAGAGCCGAAACTACCGATTCCTAGTTGGATAACTGATGATAAAACTAGAAAAACAGGTAAAACCTATGATTCTAGCAAATATCGATAACTGGTGAATAAATCTAAACGAAACCACAGCGATACGCCCGAAGTTAAAGCTTAGATATTACTCGATAAGCGGAACTTACAGAATCGGCCGGAGATCAAGCTGATGCAGCCCTGCCAACCCGCACGAACTCGTGAAAAAGGAGAAAGGTGTTGGCGAAGTCACCTGCTTGAAAGTAAGTACGAGGAAAAAGTAGTATGTTGTATTGATTTGTTGATAATTACAGATTTACAAAGGTAGCTATTTATAGCCCCGTACAGATAATTCCTTAACCGACTAGAATTCTATCCCTAATTCAAACCGAAAACAAATATCTACAAGCACGATTCATGCTAGGTTGGTTACTCCACGCTTCGTGGGCTGATTTCCACCTCATCCTTCTATTCTTTTCCAAGCCCATACAGGCCCAATTAACCCATCCTCCTAATCGGCCGATTCCTCATCGGCAAAAGGCTACCGATTGGGACTCTGGTATATTCGACCCAAAGCGAGACAGAAGTCACCGGCCGATCTCACACTGTAGCACCTTTTGGCCGATTCCCAACTGTGCTTCTCCGATTCCCTCTCTTCTTGGCGCCGATTCTACTAGTGACAAAATCTGGCGTCAACACATGCCCCCCAGTTTCGGAGTAAAACATAGTATTTTACTTCGAAATTCTTTATAACCTCCCCTCCGAAACGGCCGCAGTGAAAATATCCTTCCGTTTCGCGGTCTTCCAGCTGATCATTGCAATTTTTTCGAAACGGGCGCCCACGACAGCCACTACTTTCGAAAAACTCGAAGCGCCGGCGCGGTGAAAATCTCATTTTTACCCCTCTTCAAGCATCCTTTAAATAGCGCTTCACCCGCACCTCATCTTCAAGCTTACATCTCTTTTCCCAGCGCGCGCGCCTTCTTCTTCCTTCAGCATCTTTCCCTTGCTGCTGAAGCTTCCTAGCTCCACCTCCTGTTGCTTTTTCCTCTTTTCCTCCAATGGCGGCTCCTTCCGGCAGTTCTCCCGCGCGCGATGTCTCAGAAGTAGTGCCTTCGGCGATGGTGACGACAGCCGTTGCTCCTTCCACCGAAGAAGAAGCTTCATCGGAGATCCCAATGGCGATCCCCATCGTGGCCCCATCATCCGCATCTGCACCGGCGACTACGCCGATCACTCAGAACTTCATCCTAGAGGTAAATACCGAATCCTTCTTCTATCGGCAATATATTTACCATAGATCTGTTTCTTACTTTTCTACACTCCCCTTTCCTTTTTTAGGCAGTTAGGCATCGAATTACCATTCACCTTACAGGAAATCCCGGCCTTGTTTGTCTCGGACCTATGGGAAACCCAGATCCAATAGATCTTATAAATTTGGAAACCCACAGGATACCCTTCAAACTGTCTGATATGGACTTAAATCAGTGGCTGGGTACTTTTAGGTCTTGGCCGAATGAAACCCCAGGTTGGAGGGAGTGGTACCAACGGGTGGCCGCATCAAAGAGCGTCTCATGGGAAGAGCTCAAAATCGGCCAGTGCATCAACCTATCCTTATCCCAGATGGAGAAAAATGAACCGTTAGTGATGGCGGCTTCTTATTTTTGGTCTGACGCACTTAATGCCTTCTTATTTGGGCACGGTCCTATGACCCCAACACCGGCCGATGTGGTCCTGTTGACCGGCCTTGACATATCTTCCCCGGACACACCCTACCACCTCCTAGCCGTAACATCACATCGGCTGGACACAAGGGGAATCGGCGGGTGGAAGGGTTTTATCAGATGCAATAAGAGGACCGGGACTGTTGAAAATAGGGAACACACGGCTTTCTTGATGATGTGGTTAGAAAAACACTTCTTTTGCGGAAGAGCCGCCGGCCCAACAACCAATACCCAGGCCTTAGCTGAAGCACTGTCCAGAGGAAACCATGTCCTCCTCGGGAAACATCTGCTAGGGGCCGTGTACCATATGCTCCATCAAATCGGCATAAGACTATCCAAGGGAGAGCCGATCGGCAATCAAGGCGGGCCCTGGTGGTTCATCAATTTGTGGCTGAACCTTTACATGAGCAAGATCACTCAGCAGCAGGTGGACCGCATGATGTTCCCCAACATCGAATCGGCAGAAGACCCTACCGAACATCGCCGATGCATGTCCTTTGGTGAAGCGGCATCAGCTTTCCCAGGTTGCACGTATTCTGCTACAAAAGTAGCCGAGTACTTTCGATGTTTCTACAACGGCTTCAACGAAGATGCAACCATTTGGTTTCCCTATCAACGGGATGACCCGATCTTTGAACTCCCAACCTGCTTTGATTCAACCACTGGCCGATTTGATGAAGGGCTCTATGATGAGTTAATCAAGCCAGGAATCCTGCCAGCCAACTTCTTCTCGGGGAAGGATGCCCCTACGTATGAGTTCTACATCCCCTCCACCGCAGCACGTCAGTTCGGCATGGGTCAGCTGCCGATTCAAGTGTATTTTGCTGGCCGAATCAAGTTTAGAGATGAGCTCACATCTGGTCTGGACTACAATCGGTTACGAGACCGGATTCCGGACTCCAGTACCATTAACCTGAACAACTGGCTAGTAGCCCCCTTTGCTGTCCAGCCGTTCAAACTCTGGTGGGCCGATTGGATACAATTTCTCTTCTGCAATTCGGCACCGGCATACTACAACCTCCTGGATCCAGCCAACATCGACCCGAACGCCGAGGTATTTTCCTTAGCCGATTTTTATCCCTCTTAACATGATTGAATACTAATGGTTCTACTTATTTTTCAGGCCGAGAATCGCACGCCCCCAACACACAGCCGGAGTGGTCGGCTAATAGAGCATCATCATCCATACACCACTTATCCTCTCATCGGCTATGATGCTCCGTCCGTAGACGTGATTGCCGGCCGATCGAAACAAGTCCAGAAGAGGATCACCAAGAAGACCAGTCGCCGAGTTCGAGCTCGTATAGATTCGGCGGATCCTCCTGTGCTCGTATCGGCAGAGACTCCGGCCGCACCATCCTCTCAGGCCGTCCAAGATACCGATACCCAAGCCGTCGCACAAGCTGGGGCAGCCGCCGCGTCATTGTTATTAGAGGCTGTTCAGGTAAACCTAAGTATTATTCTTCCCGTTCGTTGCTCTGATATTAACCCTTTTTATCTTTAGACTGCACAGAGCACTCCTATGGGAATACAACAATCGGCAGCAATCCAATCGGCCATCGGCGCGCCCCTGTTTCCATCCATTGAGGTATAGCACTATTTTACCGATCTTTCTTGGTATTTGCATAATGTACTTATTCAATCTTCTGACACAGGCCGTCGGCACACCCAGCGCTCCTCAACCACCGGCCTTGTCTCAGGGAGCTGGTCCAAGCACCGCGCCGATCGTTGTGGAGTCTTCTTCTTCTGATGGACCCATGGTGCAAGCCCCTGAGCAAGGCGTGACGGCTACCCAACTGCAACATGAAGAAATTCGTTTTAAAGTGGTAAGTTATACTTCGGCTTTGCTCAGCCGATTTGCTTTCACTCCCAGCCGATTTATTTTTCCTTTATTATTTCCAGGAACAAGCCACCCCCGACAACAGCCTTTTCTCTTTTGAGGTTGCTCTCTCCGACGATGAAGAAGTCGCTTCCCGCCAAGTTGCCTTGAGTTCCATTCCTGATGACGTCCGAGCCAAACTTGCTAGTATCCGATCCCTCCTTCAAGGGGACATCGGCCGATTAGTGGAAGATGCTTCGCCGATTCGGCAGCTCTTCAGTGACGTCAGCGGACGAGTACCAGAAGAGGCGGAGGAGGCCCTGGCGCCGGCGGCCTTCATCAAGTCTATGCGGATCCCGGTCTTCAGAGCCCTTCGTCACATGGTCGATCGCGCCAAGCTGGCCAAGACTCGTGAAGAGGAGGACGCGTTCAAGCGTCAAGCTCAAGAGGCGCATTGGCGTATTCATTTTCTGGAAGACTCCCGCCCGGGGATCATCGGTGAGATAGACCGCCTCAAGCGTCGGAGGGCGGAACTTGCCAAGGAGATGGAGCAAGTGACCAAAGCAATCAGTGCCGAAGAGAAAAGGCTCCAAGAACTCCCGTCTGTCATTGCCAATTTGAAGCGGGAGAGGCAGCACCTAGCCCACGAGGCCCTGAAACTCCACCGCAGCGCATCAGAAGTCCCCGGATCGGCGGACGACGACCAACGGGTTCTGGACTCCGCCGATCAGATCCGGCGTCGGGCAATCACGGCCATCGATACCCTTCTGGGTAATCTGTAAAACACTGACCGTTTTGTACGAACATTTACTATCTACTTTGACCGTCCTTTGCGACGCCCTTTCTATTTATTGCCTTTCTTATTTCCGATGGGACGTAGCCTTACCAAATTTCCACGCATCTTTTTCCTATAAATACCGGCGTAGGCACTTCCTCCCGATAGTACCAGTTCGGCTTTCGGTTTTACTCTTTTATTCTTCTCGTCGGCGCGACTTTCCATCATGTCTTCGTCGACTTCTTCCTCCTCTATCAACCAGGTGAAGACTTGGCTTTGACTCCCCCTTCTCTTTTTAGATTTCAGGAAGAAGATGCCCCTTCTTAACCTTTCTTTGTTTCAGCCCCAACGTCTTAGCCCTGAGCTCATACGCGCCATTGAGATCATACACTCTGAAGACCCATTGTCGTCAGAGGACATGGAGCTGGTCAGGGCTCATCGTGATGAACTTCGAGACCACGTCACCGCGGAGGCTCGTGTGGTCCTGGAGTTTGTGGAGAGTAATGGTGGCCGGCGCTCTCCTACCGATAGGAGCCATCCGCTTCCTCCGCGAGTCGTCCTTGAAGACGCAGCGGCAGGAACTTCGCGCCCGCCCATGGATTGGAGCCATCCTCTCCCTAGTCAAGTTGAAGCGGAGGCTTCAATGAAGGAAATAGAAGAAGCATACCTCCGTATCATGAACGAGTTGGATCGGACTGGGAAGGCGCACAAGAAGAAGAATAATTAGTTTTTTGTATTTTTTGTTCTAAGGGCGACTAGTGTTTTGTTGGCCGTGTAACCCATCGCCCGTACCGAATGAATACATCGGCCGATTTGGACGATTACGTGTTCGAACCGATTTGTATCGGCTCTGTGTGATTGCATCACAGTTAATCTCTTATGCTCCGACCCATATACTAGGATAATATCTTTTTAAATACCTTCCGTTCAAAGCTCTAGTAAATTCTTCCCCCTCTATTGTTTCCAAGATGTAAGCATTCCCTGGAGCACATCTGCCGATTTTATACGGCCCTTCCCATGTAGGGGACCATTTTCCGAATTTAGGATCTTTCGACCCAATCGGCAATACTAACTTCCATACCAAATCCCCAGGGAAGAATTGTTTGACTTTGACCTTCTTATCGTACCACCTGGCTACTCTCTTTTTATTTTCTTCAATGCTTATCAGAGCCCTCAATCGTTGGCCAGCCAAATCGTCAAGTTCCCTTTTCATAAGTGATGAGTAGTCATCGGCCGTTAACTGGTCCTGGAGCGAAATACGCCTCGATCCCGCCCGTGATTCCCATGGCAGTACTGCATCGTGACCGTACACCAACTGGTAGGGAGATAACTTGGTAGCCCCATGACAAGCCATCCTGTACGCCCATAAGGCCTCAGTCAAACATAGATGCCACTTCTTTGGCTGTTCCTCGATCTTTCTTTTGATCAACTTGATTATCCCTTTGTTGGAGGATTCTGCCTGACCATTGGCTTGAGCGTAATACGGAGAAGAATTTAACAATTTGATTCCCATATCGGTCGTAAATTCCTCAAATTCCCCCAATGTGAACATTGTTCCTTGATCGGTTGTTATAGTCTGAGGGATACCGAATCGGTAGACGATGTGGTCCCTTACGAAGTCGGCCATGATAGCCGATGTCACGGCTCTCAACGGGATTGCCTCTACCCATTTGGTAAAGTAATCAGTAGCCACCAGAATAAATTTGTGCCCTTTGCTTGATGGTGGGTAAATTTGGCCGATAAGGTCTATTCCCCATCCCCTGAACGGCCATGGCTTAATGATGGGATTCATGGCCGATGCGGGTGCACGCTGGACATTTCCAAACTTTTGACAATCCTGACAACCCTTATAATATTTGAAACAATCTTCGAGGATCGTTGGCCAGTAGTACCCATTATTCCTGATCATCCATTTCATCTTATGGGCCGATTGGTGTGCCCCGCATACCCCTTCATGGATTTCTCCCATTAGAGTCTTGGCCTCCTCTGTCCCAAGGCATTTGAGAAGAATTCCATCGATCGTTCGGTAGAATAGGTCATCTTCGAGCAGTACGTATTTGGTGGCATGAAAACGTACTCGTCGCTCCACCTTTTTAGATGGATCCTTCAGGTAGTCGGCAATTTCTTTGCGCCAGTCATCGGCCGTGAGTTCTAGAGCCATAGAGCCTAGAATTGGCCGATACCCAGATGCATGCTGGGCGAGTTTGTTGGCGTCTTCGTTGCGGTCTCTTGGGATGTGCTCGATTACTGCCGATCTGAATTCTTTTAAGAGCTGTAAGCAATCTTCGTAATAAATTCTTAATACATCATCTTTGCACTCAGACCTTCCGGTCAGTTGATCCACAATAAGCATGGAGTCTCCGAAAATCTCAACAGAATCGGCCTTGACTTCCCTTAATAGTTGTAGGCCCTTTAACACAGCTCGGTACTCCGCTTGATTGTTAGTAGCGGCGGTTTCTATCGGCAGAGAAAAATCATAGCTTGCCCCCCGAGGCGATATGAGAACGATGCCGATTCCTGATCCAACTCCACATGATGATCCATCGAAATATAACGTCCAGGGTGCCGGCTCTACGAGGGCAATCTCCGGTCCGCAGTGTTGTGCGACGAAATCGGCCATAACCTGGCCTTTGACGGCTTTTGCCGATTCATACCGCAGGTCAAACTCTGACAAAGCCAAGATCCATTTGCCGATTCGGCCTTTCAATATCGGCAATGATAGCATGTATTTTACTACGTCGTCTTTGCATACGACCACACACTCTGCCGACAGTAGATAGTGCCTGAGTTTGGTGCATGAGAAGTAAAGACATAGGCACAAACGCTCCACCGGAGTATATCTTGTTTCAGCATCCAGAAGTCTTCTACTGACATAATAAATTACTCGTTCCTTACCTTCGAACTCCTGGACCAGAGCCGACCCAATGGCTTTTTCATCGGCTGATAAGTACAGTTTAAACGGCTTACCAGTTTGAGGAGGAACCAATACTGGTGGCGAGACCAAGTATTGCTTGATATCTTCCAGTGCCTTGCGCTGCTCTTCCCCCCATATGAATTCCTGGTCAGGCTTTAACTTTAATAGTGGCGTGAACGCCTGAATCCGCCCAGATAGATTAGATATGAATCTTCTGATGAAATTCACTTTGCCGATTAAAGATTGTAGTTCGGTTTTGTTCTGTGGGGCCACGACTTTGGTGATGGCCGCTATGGTCTTCCGATTGATTTCAATCCCTTGTTCGTGCACCATGAACCCTAAGAACTGTCCGGCGGAAACGCCGAAAGCGCATTTATTGGGGTTCATCTTGAGCCCGTGTTTCTTGGTGCATTCTAGCACTTTTCGTAAATCGGCCAGATGTTCTTCATGTCCTTTGGACTTGACTACGACGTCATCGATGTAGATCTCCACCAGAATGCCAATGAGCTTGTGAAATATGTAATTCATGGCTCTCTGATACGTAGCGCCAGCGTTCTTCAAGCCAAAAGTCATTACTACCCACTCGAACAAACCAAGGTGGCCTGGACATCTGAAGGCCGTTTTGGGTATGTCCTCTTCGGCCATAAGTATCTGATTGTACCCAGCGTTTCCATCCATGAAGCTAATAATCTTGTGCCCTGCGGCAGCGTCGATCAGTACATCGGCCGTCGGCATGGGGTAGCCGTCCATCGGTGTGGCCTGATTAAGATTCCTGAAATCAACGCAAACACGTAGCTTTCCATTCTTCTTGTACACTGGTACAATGTTGGAAATCCACTCGGCATAACGACATTGCCGAATAAATTTCGCTTCGATTAGCCAAGTTATTTCAGCTTTTATGTCTGGTAGAATTTTAGGATTGCAGCGCCGTGCGGGTTGTTGGTACGGCCGATACCCTGGTTTTATGGGTAGCCGATGTTCAACAATGGATCGGTCTAAACCGGGCATCTCGTGATACTCCCAAGCAAAACAATCCTTAAATTCCTTAAATAAATTTGTCAATTTACACTTGTATTCTGGGTCCAAACTTGCACTAATATAAGTCGGCCTTGGTTTGGTACTATCACCTAAGTCTATCATCTCCAATGAATCGGCCGACGTGAACCCGTGCCCTAGCTTCCCATCTTCTCGGGCGAACTGATCCATCTATTCTGAGTCTTCGGAGCCAACTGCTTGGATCGGCTGTAGGCCAAAATCGGTGACCTTCAAGAAATCGGTCTCCCATACTCTGCCAGATATGCACCTGACGGTTTCGCAGCTCCACTGCTGCGTGTCGGCTGCTGCGATGCTGTACGCGGAATCGGCGTTGACCACCTCGATGTTATCGCCGACCCATTGGACGAGGCATTGATGCATTGTTGACGGGATGCAGCAGTTTGCGTGTATCCAGTCTCGGCCAAGTAGCATGTTGTAGGACCCCTTGCCATTAATAATAAAGAAGGTGGTAGGAAGGGTCTTACTGCCGATGGTGAGGTCGACGCAGAGAGCGCCACGAGCGTTTGACACCTTGCCCTCGAAGTCCTTGAGCATCATGTCTGTCTTGGTCAAGTCGTCGTTGCTTTTCCCAAGCTTCCGGAGTACGGCGTACGGCATGATGTTGACAGCAGCTCCTCCGTCTACCATCAGTCTAGTAAGGGGGCGACCATCAACATGCCCTTTAAGGAATAATGCCTTCATGTGTTGTCGTTCGTCATCTTCGGGCTTCTCGAACGTGGCCATCATTGGCTCCAAAGCCAATTGTGCTGTCTGCTCTTCTATTGCCGATATATCCTGTTGATCGGCGGGAGTCATGAATTCCATCGGCAATATGAAAACCATGCCGATCTCGGCTGCCGGTTCGTTATCCGCCGATTCGTCGTCCCCTTTATCGTTTCTTTGGGGCGCCAAACCCGAGACCTTCCTTCCTTCTTGTCCGTCGCGCTTTCTTCTTCTTGCTGTTCCCATTGGCGGAGACGTTGGATTCTTCGTTTTTGAGATTTGGTCAATCCATCGGGACACCACCTGGGGTTTATTGGTCTTCCCCCTGACTTGGCGCGTTCCCACTCCGGTTCGCGTCCTAACGGGTTTTCATCCGTCACCCGAGCATCGGCCATCTCTTCGAGCCGGCTGTGAACGCTGGCCTTGTTTTCTGACCGGTCATGCCGATCAGTCCTGCCCCCCTGCCTATCATGGCGTCTATCTTCCGACCGATCGTATCGGTCACTTTTGCCCCCCAGCCGATCACGCACGGGAGGGCGCTGGTCATCTTGGTTGCGCCAATTCCTGCTGATCGGTTCTGGCCTTCCGTCTCTGGAGCGAGACCTGTTGAATGGCCGATTGCCACGATATGGACCGTTGCATTCTGGGCAAGTATCGGCCGAAGGTAGCCTGAGGTTGTTCTCCCAACAATGAATGAAGAACGGGCATCTCCAGTGCTCCTCGTGCCGACGCATTGCTTCTTCCCGGGACCTTGAGCGTTCATGCTGACGTTGGTACTTCTGGATCAGGAACTGGGAAGTAATGCGTGGCCCTTCTGATTCGCCATCGTCGTCCTCCATCCACCGCTTCCCCTTGACATCTTCAGGCGTAGCTTGATTTCTGGGGTCGACGGCGCCACTCTTCTTGGCCGATTCGGACGTCAGCACTTTTGTTTGGAGTGAATTCTTCCCCGTATCAACCATGTTGGTGGGGAAGGGGTGTTGGTCAATCTTCATTGGCTTGGCCGATTTTGCCGGCACTTCAAATTTAAGTCTGCCTTGCTCAATGGCCGACTGTATCTGCTGCCTGAAGATCTTGCATTCATTGGTATCATGGGATGTGGCATTGTGCCACTTGCAATACTTCATCTTTTTTAGTTGTTCGGCAGAAGGTATTGTATGGTACGGCGAGAGTTTAATCTGCCCTTCCTGGAGGAGAAGATCGAAGATTTTATCGGCCTTAGTTGTGTCAAAACCGAACACTTCCGGCTCCTTTTTGCCGAATGGGCATGATATCGGCTTCTTCCCCTTGATCCACTCCGCAAGTCCGACTTCAACATCTTCCTCATGCTCTAACTCTTCCAGGAATGCCACTTTCTTCTGGAAATTCCTCCGTGGATCGAAGGGACGTACCTCCTGTCCAGACAATCGGTGGACAATTTGGCTCAGACTCTCAAACTCCTGTGAAGCGTATCTTTCTTTGATGTGGGGCAGAAGGCCTTGAAAAGCTATATCGGCCAACTACGCATCGGTTAGAGACAGGGAGTAGCTCTTGTTTCTGATTTCCCGAAACCTCTGTATATACGAGGATATCGGTTCGTCACTTCTTTGCCTGAGACTGGTCAAATCGGACAGCTTCATCTCATGCACCCCGGCGTAGAAGTATTTGTGGAACTGTCTTTCTAAATTGGCCCATGTGATAATCGAGTTTGGTGGCAATGTCGTGAACCATTGAAAGGCCGAACCAGACAAAGATGATGAGAACAACCGTACCCGTAGGGCATCCTGCGTAGCTGCCTCCCCGCATTGGATGATGAATCTATTCACGTGCTCTACGGTCGAGGTGTCATCCATCCCCGAAAATTTGGTGAAGTCAGGAACTTTATACCGATGGGGGAACGGCAATAGGTCATACGTAGACGGGTATGGTGTTCTGTAGGTATAAGTTTGCACCTTCGGCTTCAGGCCGAATTGTTCTTGCATCACTTCCGCAATACGTGCCGATCAATCTGGTTGTTGCTGGTGAATCGTTGGTTGAGGCATTGGCACGTGCTGGTAAATCGGAGGCTGAACAAACGGAGGCTGATTGAAGGGTGGTATATGAGTGAAAGCCGGCTGTGTAGTAAAAGTCGGCTGTTTGAATGAACCACTCGTTTCATCATATAGCATGAGCTCTGCTGTCTTATTGACCTCCGGAACGACAGGCTGGTATGGTGGTACGGTCGGCCGAATGGCCGCCTGGAAGGATGCCTGGAATGGAGGGTTTCCTTGACTGGCCGATTGATTCTGACCGGCCGTGACCGAAGGTGCCACCCAGGGTCTTGGGCTAACTGGAGGGAATGGTGCAGAAGACAGTTGGATGGAGCCATATCCCATAGGAGCTGATGATGAGGAGGCACCTGAACCCCCGACAGAAAATTGGATCGGCTGTGAAACCGAATTTGAATAATTCTGGTTTGGTGGAATCGGCTGAAAATATGCCGGCCCCCTGTATCCTTGAGGTACCCCATCGACGAAGGAATTGACAACGGCGTTGTGCACCATATTTGAAAGTACTGGGGATTGATCAATGAAGGCATGATAAATGGACTGTTGAATCATGTCGGACATTTTGTCCGAATCCTCAGAAATTGTGATTTGGCGAGGAGCAGGGAATGGATTCTTCTTGATAGTCTCCCCGCTTCTGGAGCGACTGAAATATTTTAGACAAGCTTTCCGGAACTGCGTCGTATACTTATCCAGTTCTTCTTTCTGTTCGTCCTTCAGATCTGCTTCCGTCACCTCGATGACGTTTTCTTCGGAGACTTCAGCAGCTTTTGACATGATGGCGGTTGTATTGGTCCCACCGGGCGTGCCAAAAGTGTGTTGGCGCTAGAAATCGGTCAACCGAATCCCAACGTCTGACACACGACCCGGGAGAATCTGCTTAACTCCTGTTCGGGTGATTGCCCTGGTGCGGTTCGCGCGGCGTGCCAGCCAATCTGACCTGTTGATTGGCAAGGAAGAATACGTGTCAGGTTCAGAGATCACGATCGGCTAAGTTTCCGATCTTGAGAGAGCTTGTCAGCGAATCGGCCGATTTGCTTTAACAAAGGAATCGGCTATAAAGCAGCCGATCACTGTAGCCTTGTAGACAGAAAACTACTAGAGTAATCGATACAAAGCTATGACAACAACACTAGGAATAGATCTAATCGGTAGTAGATGAATTTAATAGTAGATCGTAAAGAGAGCCGAAACTACCGATTCCTAGCTGGATAACTGATGATAAAACTAGAAAAACAGGTAAAACCTATGATTCTAGCAAATATCGATAACTGGTGAATAAATCTAAACGAAACCACAGCGATACGCCCGAAGTTAAAGCTTAGATATTACTCGATAAGCGGAACTTACAGAATCGGCCGGAGATCAAGCTGATGCAGCCCTGCCAACCCGCACGAACTCGTGAAAAAGGAGAAAGGTGTTGGCGAAGTCGCCTGCTTGAAAGTAAGTACGAGGAAAAAGTAGTATGTTGTATTGATTTGTTGATAATTACAGATTTACAAAGGTAGCTATTTATAGCCCCGTACAGATAATTCCTTAACCGACTAGAATTCTATCCCTAATTCAAACCGAAAACAAATATCTACAAGCACGATTCGTGCTAGGTTGGTTACTCCACGCTTCGTGGGCTGATTTCCACCTCATCCTTCTATTCTTTTCCAAGCCCATACAGGCCCAATTAACCCATCCTCCTAATCGGCCGATTCCTCATCGGCAAAAGGCTACCGATTGGGACTCTGGTATATTCGACCCAAAGCGAGACAGAAGTCACCGGCCGATCTCACACTGTAGCACCTTTTGGCCGATTCCCAACTGTGCTTCTCCGATTCCCTCTCTTCTTGGCGCCGATTCTACTAGTGACGAAATCTGGCGTCAACACACGGATACTTACAATTCTTGGCAGGTTGGCCGTGTAAAACTCTCGCATAATTGTTGGAATTTCACCCACACTCTTGAATAGGCACGTCAACCGTGCCATGACCTCATCCACGCTGAGTTCTTCTAGAGACATATTGGATGGGTCATTGACGCCTGAGTAGTCATAGCCCTAGGTGCACTAAAGTTGCAGGGGTTGCACTCGCCACTTCATGAAACTAAAGGCTACCCTGACTCTTGTTAGCTCTTCTTGCTTGAGTTTGGCTATCCTGTCCAGAGCTTAGGTAGCTGTAGGCAGTCTCCATGGGAAGGCTCATCCAGCCACCTATTGTTCCAAATGGGGCGATGGCCTATTAACTTGGGGAGGTTGTAGTTGTGGTTGCCGATGTAGATCCAATTCTCCTTCCATCCAGAATGCGAGTCAATCAACTCATAGTCCAAGTAAAGGCTCTTGAGTTTTTCCCTCATCTGCATTCCAGCCCCGCCGTCTACTTCGGTGTGCTGCATCTTGGGTTGTGGCTTGACGCAAAAGAACTTGCGGAAGAGCTGGAAGTGGGGCTGGATCCTAGGAAAGCCTCGCACAAATGTACAAAGATTGTGGCATGTAGAATGCCATGTGGGTTGTGGTGAACAAGTTCCAACTTGTAGTAATCAAGCAAACCGTGGAAGAAGTTAGAGGTAGGCAATGCAAGTCCACGTTTAATGAAATGCGAGAAGATTTCCGTCTCCTCCAGGTACTCCTCCATTGGCCAAAGGTTGCTGAAGGAAGGTCTCCAGTTGATGACGTGTTTTCCTTGGAGAAGGTTGGCTGCCACCAACGCTTTAATATCTTCCTCCTTCAGCGACGATTGCTTCCAGGCGCATGCAGGAGTCGGTGCGCAGTTTAGTCCATCTTTCCATACTTGGGGGCTGCCAGTTGGATCTCTTTCTTTTTGTCCGCCTTCTTCTTCCCACCTTCCACCGCTTTAGCTGCAGCTTCTTTCTTCCCCATCCTTGTTGCCATGAGAGTCTTCCTTCACATACGCTCAGGGGCTAAAGTGGTGGGGCACAGCGGTGCTAGCACTTGAGGATCGGGCAGTGGCATGCTAGGGCTATAGTGCGGAAGTTGAAAGAGTAGATGGCAAAAGGTAAAATAGAAGGGATGTATTCCTCCATTATTTATAACCGTGGCACAGTAACAGCAGTGGGATTATAGGAATATTCCGATTTAATGGACTCGAAGATTTCGCACCTGATTGGCAGTTACCAATA
Source organism: Setaria italica (assembly GCF_000263155.2). Taxonomy (NCBI): domain Eukaryota; kingdom Viridiplantae; phylum Streptophyta; class Magnoliopsida; order Poales; family Poaceae; genus Setaria; species Setaria italica. Next base: position 22,247,329 of record NC_028457.1, read on the forward strand.
TTTTCGGAAGAGATAAGGTTTCTTTTGATGGACGGTCACGTTGATCAAAGGTTCACCCTTATACCCACCAAACTAGTCATGTAACGGCTTGGGGAGTGTGTGCCACGTGCCCATTCGCTAAAAAGTTTTTTCTTTGAGTTTTAAGGGAAAAGAGATGCAAATTACAGATTGACCCTCAGCTTGATTCTTCGATGCAACCTAAGGCTCGAGGGCTACTCCATATGAAGTGCGACTTTCATCGCTCTTCCATATAAAAATTCAGAGACGAAGATTCAAGACCAAGTTAAATGAGGCTTGAGTACTGTTGGCGCTGAAAATCGGCCGATGACCCTTAGTGTCGGACACACGACCCGGGAGAATCTGCTTAGCTCCTGTTCGCGTTATTGCCCTGGTGCGGTTCACACGACGTGCCAGTCAATCTCACCTGCTGATTGACAAGGAAAGAAAAGTGTTAAATTCCAGGGGTTTCGATTGGCTAATGTTCTGATCTATCTCGAAAAGCGTATCAGTGAATCGGTCGATTTATTGTAGAGATGACCAGCTATAGGGCAGCCGCCGATCACGTAGCGACTGTAAAGAAACTACTAGAGCAATTTAAACAGCGCTACAAATGCAACACTTGAAACAAATCTAAACGGCTATATGGCAATAAACAAGAATAACAGTAATGAAGCCGACGGTTCGAATCTCAAGCTGGATAACTGGTGATAAAACTAGACCAATAGATAAAACCTATAATTCTAGTTAATATCGATAACTAGTGAATAAATCTAAACGAAATGACAGCAATGCGCTCGAAATTAAATCTTAGATATTACTCGATAAATGGAACTTACAAATCAGCCGAAGATCGTGTCGATGCAGCCCTGCCAACCCGTATGAACTCGTGAAAGAAAAGGTTTTTGGCGAAGTCGCCGACTCGAAAGTAAAGTGCATGGGATAAGTAGATTTGTTGTATTGATTGATGTGTTTTACAAACCTCAAGAGGTGGCTATTTATGGCTTGTTACAACTGATTTCATAACCAACTAGGATCTATCTCTAATTTAAAATAACAATAAATATTTACAAACACAACTCGTATCGGAGTTGGTTATCATATGCCACAGGCCAACCTTCTTATTTAGCTAATCTTTTCTCCGGCCCATTTTAGGCCCATACTGGCCAAACCGCTCTAGCTCCCAATTGATCGATCCTTGCTGACTCCTTTCGCCAATCGGCCAAAATACTGTAGCTCTAATCGGCCGATTCCCATCTGTAGCTTTTAGCTTGCCGCATCGACCAATCTTTTCCTTCCTTGACGCCGATTCAGAATATGTGTCAAAATCCGACGTCAACACATGCCCCCCAGTTTCAGAGTAAAACATAACTTTTGCTTTGAAATTCTTTTTAACTTTCTCTCCGAGACAAGCGCGGCAAAGACTCCTTTCTGTTTTGCAGTCTTCTACCTGATGATTGCAATCTTTTCGAACTGGGCGCGTGAGACAACCGCTCCTCCGAAATTCGTGTAGATGGCGTGGTAAAAATCCCGCCTTTACCCTTTCTCTCGAACCGTCCTTAAATACCAGCACTCTCTGCCGCTTCTTCTCCACGAGCTCAGAAATTTCCCTTCCCCCGGCGAATCATCTTCCATCAATTTTCCAGTGCCCTTTCGCTTCTCGGTCGCATCCTTCCGGCGATCTTTCTCTCATCTTCAACCCACTTCATTTTCTCCAATGGCGGCTCCATCAGTGACCATGAGCTCCATCCCAGAGGTAAACATCTAAAGCTTTACCTTTTACTTTTTATTGCTCATGCGTCTTTTAGATCTATTCTTAGTTTTCCCTTTTTTTATCTCCTTTAGGCGGTTAGGCAGCGAATTACCATCCCTTTCTAAGACGCACCTGGTCTCATTAGCCTTGGCCCTATGGGAAACCCAGATCCAACCGACTTCATCAATTTGGAAACCCATAGAATTCCTTTCAAGCAATCACCCATGGATCTGGATCAGTGGACGGGCGCATTTAGATCTTGCTGAACGAGACCCCTGGTTGGAAGGAATGGTATCAAAGGATGGCCGACTCTAAGAGGGTTCTATGGGATGAATAGAAAATCAGCCATTGCATAAACTTGTCCTTATCTTAGATGGAGAAGAACGAGCCCCTGGTTATGGCAGCGTCTTATTTCTGGTCTGATGCCTTCAATGCATTCCTCTTTGGTCATGGGCCCATGACTCCGACTTTAGCCAATGTCCTGATGTTGACCGGCCTTGACATTTCTTCGCCCAACAGGCCCTTTGACTTCCAGATCAAGCCCACCCATCACCTGGAAATGAAAGGAATCGGCGGCTGGAAAGGCTATATCGATAGGAATATGAAGACATGAACCATCGGCGACAGAGAGCACACAGCCTTCCTGATGATGTGGCTAGAAAAACATTTCTTCTGTGGCTGAGCAGTCGGCCCTTCATCGAACATGCAAGCTTTGGCCGAAGCATTAGTGAGGGGCTCTATTGTTCCTCTGGGAAAGCACTTGTTGGGATCGGCCTACCATATGCTGCACCAGATTGCCGTAAAGTTGTCGACTAGAGAGCCGATTGGAAACCCCAGTGGCCCTTGGTGGTTCATTACCCTCTGGCTCAATCTATACATGATCAAAGTTTCTCGGGGATGAATTGAAACCCAAACATTTCCCCATATTGAGTCAAGGGAAAACCCAATAGTTCGCCGATGTTGCACTTCTTTTGGCGAAGCAGCGTTGGCACTCCCCGGCAGTAAATTCACTCCCACCAAGACTGCCGAGTACTTCAGGTGTTTCTATGCCGGCTTCAGTGAAGAAACCATAAGATGGTATCCATATCAAAGAACTGAGCCACTTTTTGAAAACCCTGCCTGCTTCAATTCCACGACCAATTCTTTCGACAATGAGCTTATGGATATCTTGATCAAGCCTGGGATTCTGCCAGCGAACTCCTTTTCGGGGAAAGACTCCCCGACTTATGAGTTTTACAACCCATCAGTGGCAGCACGACAATTCGGCCTTGGACAACTGTTGATTGGGATTTATTTTGCCGGCCGCGTGAAGTTTCGGGATGAGCTTACCACAGGGCTCGAATATAATCTGCTATGCAGTTTGACACCAGATTCTGACACCATTGACTTGGCCAACTGGGTGGTGGCCCCCTTCGCCGTCCAACAATTCAAGCTATGGTGGGGCGAATGGAAACAACATCTCTTCTGCATGTCCCCCGCAACATACTGCAATGACCTGGATCCCGCCAACATTGATCCTAATGCAGCAGTACTACCCCTTTCTCAGTCAATTTTAACATAATTCCTTTGCACTGCAAGATTACCATTGACTTTATTTTTCTCCTGCAGTCTGGAAGTCATCTCCTCCCAACGCGCAGTCGCAGCGGAAGACCAATAGATAATCGCCATCCTTATACTTCATTTCCGATAATTGGTTTTCAGGCTCCGTCCATCGAACATATCTCCACTGGTCAATTGTAACAGAAGCTGAAGATATCTTCTTTAAAGAAAACGAGCCGTCGGGTACACACCCGTATAGAATCGGCCGACCAATCGGTGGCAGCACCGGCTGAGTCTTTGGCCATACCGACCCTGCCGATTATTGAAGAAGTCGACCCCAAAGCTGCTGCAGAAGCTAGATCAGCGGCCGCGTCTTTACTGCTAGAAGCTATTCAGGTAACTTCATACTCTTTGAATTTTTTCAAGTACACTGTTAGTATTAGCTTCTTCTCTCTGTTAGGCTACGCAAAGCATCCTAGAGCAATCTCCGCAGCAATCGGCCACACTCCAGGCAGAGACCGAGATGCCAGCAATCCCTCCCACTAAAGTAGAAAATATTTGTTTTACTCAAATCTCTTAATCCTCAATCGAAATCTAACCGATTTTTGAGGCAGGCTACTTTGGGTGCGTCGATTGTGCTCTTCCAACAACCATCGGCCGAACGACTCGTAGAGGTAGAGCAGTCATTATCCATCATCAGATTTAACCATTGCTTCATACTTATGGAGATCTATTTTTGTAACTTTCCAGGAGGCTGGCCCGAGTACGGCACCGATAATCGTCGAATCCTCTTCTTTCGATGAGCTAGCTGCGCCGATTCCCGAAATGAGAGTAGCACTCCCACCAACAGAAGAAATCCGTTTTAAAGAAGTTAGAAACTTAACGTCCAAATCGGCCGATTTTCTGCTGCCGTCGGCTAATCCATCTCTTTACTTTATCAGGAGCAAGATACTCCCAACAACAACCTTTTTTCTTTTGCGGTCGCGATTTCTGATGATGAGGAGGTTGCCTCGCGCCAGGTCGCTCTGAGTTCACTTCCCGATGAGGTCTGCACCAAGCTCCAGAGTATACGGATCCTTCTCTAGGATGATATCAGCCGATTGGTGGAAGATGCCTCGCCGATCCAGCAGCTCTTCAGTGAAATCAAAGGCCGAGTTCTAGAAGAAGCAGAAGAAGCTCTAGCACCCGCATCATATATCGAGTCAAGTCAAATCTCGGTGTTCAGAGCTTTACGGCACATGGCCGATCATGCCAAACTAGCAAAGGCACGTGAAGAGGAGGACTCCTACAAACAACGAGCTCAAGAAGTCCACCAGTGGATCGGCGTTCTTGAAAACTCTTGCCCAGACATTGTTGGTGCCATAGATCGCCTGAAACGGTGAAGGGCAGAGCTCACCAAGGAAATGGAGCAGGTGACCAAAGCCATAGCCGCCGAAGAGAAGAGGCTCCATGATCTCCCATCTGTTATCGCCGATCTAAAGCAGGAGAGGTAGAGCCTTGCCCAAGAAGCTATCCGACTTCACCGCAATATACCAGAAGTCCCTGGATCGGCCGACGACAACCAAAGGATTTTAGATTCGGCCAATCAGATTCGGCAGCGAGCGATTGCGGCCATTAATGCTCTCCTCGGGTGAATCGTAGAAAACACTGAATGCTTTTGTACAAACATTTAATGTTCTTTGACTATTGCCGTGAGAATTCAAACTTGGACCGTCTTTTGTCGCAGCTTTTCATTTAATAGTCATTTACTCCGATAGGACGCGTTTTACCAACCGTTATTCTTCATCTTTTTCCTTCTATAACTATGAGACCTCCGTATTGCTTCTAAGGGCATTCGCACCTCACCCAGCCTCCCTTCCTCAAGTTGTCTTATTTCCATACTCTTAGGCCAGGCGCTGAGATGTCTTCCTCTTCCTCCGTCAATCAGGTACGAAATCCGCCTTCGTTCCTCCGCCCAACGTTCATCAATCTGACGACGGGTGGTTGTTTGTTATCTCCCAGCCGAGATTCCTTAGCCCTAGCCTGGAACGAGCCATTGAGATTATGCACTCCGAGGAACCGTGGACACAGGCGGACAAAGATCTGATCGAGGCCCATCGCGAAGAACACAAAGATCATATCCCTACAGATATCCAGAAGATCTTGGATCATATGGAAGCCAACTATTCCAAGCGGCCGCCAACCGAGAAGAGCCACCAGCTGCCTCGTCAGATCGTTCTTGAGGATGCCATGGCAGGAACATCCCAACCGCCTCTCGACAGAAGCCACCAACTTCCTCGTCAAGTTGGTGTTGAAGCCGCCATGGAGGACTTGGAGGAAAAGAGCATCCGCCTCCTAATAGAACTAGGCCGGGTTGAGAGAGAGATTAATAAGAACAAAGCTCAGCTGAAATGTGGTTAATGAATGTATTGGTACTTTTGGTCTAAGGGTGACTTGTACTGTGTCAGCCATGTATCCTATTGTTGTACCGAATAATAAGTCGGCGATGTTATCCTTGCATCGGCTATTTGAACACGAGTCAATAGAGTCGGCCATAATGTTTCGACATGCCATATCATCAGCTATGCGTCCACCCATATGCTAGGGTAATATCTCCTTAGATACCTTCCATTTAAAGCTCTTGTGAATTCCTCTCCTTCGATAGTCTCTAATATATACGCATTTCCCGGAGCGCATCGGCCGATTCTATACGGCCCTTCCCGAGTAGGCGACCATTTACCGAATTGCTTGGGAGAATTGCTTGATCTTGACTTTCCTACCGTACCACCTGGTCACCCTTTTCTTATTTTCTTCGATGCTGATCAGGGCCCTTAATCGCTGACCCGCCAAATCATCTAGCTCCCCCTTCATGACGAGGGAATAATCATCGGCTGTCAACTGATCTTGAAGTGACATGCGTCTGGACCCCGTCCTTAATTCCCAAGGCAATACTGCCTCGTGACCGTACACCAATTGATAAGGAGATATTTTAGTAGCTCCGTGGCAGGCCATCCTGTAGGCCCATAAAGATTCAATCAAGGATGCGTGCCACCTCTTGGGTTACTCCTCTATCTTCCTCTTGATCAACTTGATTATCCCCTTATTGGATGACTCAGCCTAGCCGTTAGCTTGATCATAATACAGAGAAGAATTCAGCAATTTAATTCTCATATCGGCGGTGAACTCTTCAAACTCTCCCGAAGTGAACATTGTCCCTTGATCAGTTGTGATGGTTTGAGGGATACCGAACCGATAAACAATGTAGTCTCTCACAAAATCGATCATGGCGGCCGATGTCACGGTTTTCAGGGGAACTGCCTCCACCCACTTGGTAAAGTAATCAGTGGCTACTTATATGAACTTGTGTCCCTTGCTTGATGGAGGATAAATCCGTCCGATGAGGTCTATTCCCCAACCACTAAACGACCATGGATTAATTATTGGGTTCATAGCCGAGGCTGGTGCACGCTGCACGTTGCCGAATTTCTGGCAATCCTGACACCCTTTGTAATATTTAAAGCAATCCTCGAGTATCGTCAGCCAATAATAACCGTTGTTCCTGAACATCCACTTTATTTTGTGAGCTGATTGATGAGCCCCGCATACGCCCTCGTGGATTTCTCCCATCAGAACCTTCGCCTCTTCCGTTCCAAGGCATTTGAGCAGGACCCCATCAATCATCTGATAAAACAAATCATCCTCAAGCAACACATATTTTGTGGCCTGAAAACGTATTCGCCGATCCACTTTCTTGGACGGATCTTTTAAGTAATTGGCGATCTCCTTTCGCCAATCGTCGGCCGCAAGCTCCAGAGTCATGGCACCTTGCATCGGCTGATACCCGGAAGCATGTTGGGCAAGCCTGTTGGCTTCTTCATTGTAATTTCTAGGAATATGCTCAATAACCGCAGACTTGAATTCTTTTAACAACCGAAGACAATCTTCGTAGTAAATCCTTAAGACATCATCTTTGCATTCAGATTTCCCCATCAATTGATCGACAATGAGCATGGAATCTCCGAAAATCTCCATTGCATCGGCTTTGATCTCTCTCAATAATTGGATACCTTTTAGGACAGCCCGGTACTCCACTTGATTATTAGTAGCGGACGCCTCTATTGGCAGAGAGAAATCATAACTTGCCCCCCGAGGCGATATGAGGACGATGCCGATTCCTGATCCGGCCCCACATGAAGAATCGTCGAAGTAAAGTGTCCATGGAGCTGGCTCGACGATGGCGATTTCTGGTCCACAATGTTGGGCCATGAAATCGGCCCTAACTTGGCCCTTGACCGCTTTGGCCGATTTGTACCTCAGGTCGAACTCTGATAGAGTTAGAATCCATTTTCCAATTCTTCCTTTCAAAATCGGCAATGACAACATGTACTTTACCACATTATCTTTGCACACGACTATGCACTCTACCGATAACAGGTAGTGCCTGAGTTTGGTACATGAAAAATACAGACAAAGGCACAGCCGTTCCACCGAGGAATATCTAGTCTCAGCGTCTAGGAGCCTTCTGCTGACATAATAGATTACCCTTTCTTTTCCTTCAAATTCTTGTACCAGCACTGATCCGATAGCTTTTTCTTCAGCCAGCAAGTATAGTCTGAACGGCTTGTTAGCCTGTGGCGGGACCAACACCGGTGGTGAGATCAGGTACTGCTTGATGTCTTCCAATGCTTTTTGTTGTTCTTCTCCCCACACGAATTTCTGGTCGGGTCTCAATTTCAACAAAGGGGTGAAGGCTTGAATACACCCGGACAAGTTGGATATAAACCTTCTGATAATGTTAACTTTGCCAATTAGGGACTGCAGCTCAATTTTGTTTCGCGGGGCCACAACTTTATTGATGGCAGCTATAATCTTCCGATTGACTTCTATCCCGCGCTCATGGACCATGAATCCTAGAAATTGTCCAGCCGAAATACCGAAGGCACATTTGTTTGGGTTCATTTTCAATCCATGCTTCCTTGTGCACTCCAACACTTCTCGCAAATCGGCCACATGTTCCTCATATCCTTTTGACTTGACCACGACGTCATCGATGTAGATTTCCACCAGGACACCAATAAGCTTGTGGAAAATATAATTCATAGCCTGTTGATATGTAGCTCCGGTATTTTTTAAACCAAAGGTCATCACCACCCACTCGAACAAACCAAGGTGGCCTGGACACCTGAAAGCCGTCTTTGAAATGTCTTCTTCGGCCATTAATATTTGATTGTACCCAGCATTACCATCCATGAAATTGATGACTTTATGTCCTGCGGCGGCGTCTATCAAAACGTCAGCTGTTGGCATTGGATACCCATCCATCGGCATAGCCTGATTAAGATTTCTGAAGTCAATGCACACGCGCAGCTTTCTATTTTTCTTGTATACGAGTACAATATTGGAAATCCACTCGGCATAACGGCACTGCCGAATAAATCCCGCTTCAATCAATCTTGTAACCTCAACCTTTATATCAGGTAAGATTTTAGGGTTACACCGTTGTGCGGGTTGCTGATACGGCCGATATTCTGGTTTTATAGGCAACCGATGTTCGACAATGGACTGGTCTAGACTAGGCATCTCATGGTATTCCCAAGCAAAACAATCTTTAAACTCTTTCATTAAACTTGTCAATTTACACTTGTACTCGGGGTCGAAGCTAGCACTGATATACATCGGCCTTGGCTTGCTGCCATCCCCTAAGTCCACCATTTATAATGAATCGGTCGATGTAAATCCGTGCCCAAGCTTCCCATCTTCTCGGACGAACTGATCCATCTAGTTTGATTCTTCAGAGCCAACTGATTGGACCGGCTGTAGACCAAAATTGGACACCCTTAGGAAATCGGTGTCCCAGGTCCTGCCAGATATGCACCTGACGTGTTCGCAGCTCCACTGTTGCGCATCGGCCGTGGCAACACTGTAGGCGAAATCAGCGGTGACTATCTCGATATTGTAGCCAACCCACTGGATGAGGCATTGGTGCATTGTAGATGGGATGCATCAATTCGCATGTATCCAATCGCGCCCGAGCAACATGTTGTAGGACCCTTTGCCATTAATGATAAAGAAGGTAGTGGGTAGGGTCTTACTGCCGATGGTGAGGTCGACGCAGAGTGCTCCGCGGGCCGGGGACACGTTCCCTTCGAAATCCTTGAGCATCATATCCGTCTTGGTCAAATCTTCATCATTTTTTCCTAATTTCCAGAACATAGCATACAGCATGATATTGACCGCAGCACCTCCATCTACCAGTAGCCTAGTGATTGGTCGCCTGTTGACATGTCCTTTGAGGAATAGGGCTTTGAGATGTTGTCATTTTTCGTCTTCGGGTTTCTCAAAAGTGGCTGTCATTGGCTCTAAAGCCAATTGTGCCATTTGCTCCTCTATTTCTGTTGTGTCGTCCTGATCGGCAGGAGCCATGAACTCCATCGGCAAGATGAACACCATACTGACGTCTGCAGCCGACCCCTGATCGTCATCTTCTTCATCGTTTTTGTTGGGATACGAGGTAGGCTACGCTAGCGTAAATCAAAATTTCTACCGCGTATAACCAGGAAGAACTGCCGTATAAGGATCACGGGATTACCACTCGACGCACTACTGGTGCGGAAGATGTAGATATGCGTCGGTGCAGTGAAGATGATCACGTAGTCGTACGTAGTCGATCACGTCCAGCAGCTCCTCAGCAGCTCGTCCACGTGCACAGCAAGATCGCCTCCGGTGTCGCGGCTCGTCGTCGGCTCGTCGTGGCTCGTCGGCGGCTTGTCGATGGCTCGTCCAAGTGCTGCAGGCGCAACACCTCCAAGGTATCCACACGTGCAGGGAGGAAGCGTCGCAAGCCGGACTGCTAGATCCGCGAGTTGCAACAAGCGAGGGCGTGGGAGGCGCGGCAAGTGTGTTTAGCCAAAAGGTGTCAAACCCTAGGGCGCCCCCACCCCTCTATTTATAGGGCTTCCTGATGGGCCTCTGGATCCGAGGCCCATTAGTACTCCTAAACCTAATCCAACTCGGATCAAATCCGAATTGGGCTTCCAGCCCCTTAAGTGTGCGACCCTTTGGGTTCGGATACGTATAGACATGGCCCGAGTACTCCTACTCGGCCCAATAGTCGGTAGCGGCCTCTAGCAAGACGTGCCAACTCCTATATGCACACGAAGATCATATCAGACGAACCATCACAACATAATATACATGCTATTCCCTTTGCCTCACGATATTTGGTCTAGCTTCAAGCCGACCGCTCTTTCTCGATCCTGTGATTCGGAATCCCTTTGTAGGTTAACTCTTAACCGTACGTAGCATGGCCATGCATTTTCGGATCCGATCACTCGAGGGGCCCAGAGATATCACTCTCAATCAGAGAGGGGCAAATCCCATCTTGATTGACCATGTCTCATAGCATGCTTCTTGACAAACCCGAAAGCTATCTTTATAACTACCCTGTTACGGCGTAGCGTTTGATAGCCCCTAAGTAGGTCGATCCACATCTAGAATACATGCGACAATCTCAGGTCTAAGGACAAAGCGTATATGTTGTTTAAAGAGAGAACTACTTCTCGTGCTGGGTCAGTCCTAACACATGTCTCCACATGTGTCCACATTATTAGTTCAACATCTCCATGTCCATGACTTGTGAAACATAGTCATCAACTAATACATGTGCTAGTCTAATATTCATGTGTGTCCTCACATGAACTCCGACTAGGGACAACTTTAGAATAACCATACAAGTAAAGAGTTTCACATACAATTCACATAATTGCAAATCAATTCAAGTAGCCTTTAATGGATATTCAATGAACACAATATACAAATCATGGATACAAATGGAATATCATCATCTCTATGATTGCCTCTAGGGCATACCTCCAACAGTCTCCCACTTGCACTAGAGTCAATCTAGAAGGTACCTAATACCCATAGCTCTTACATGCGCATCATGCTTAGCCTGCGGGAGTGGCTTTGTCAACGGATCAGAAATGTTCAGATCCGTGTGTATTTTGCATATCTTGATCTCACCCCGGTTAACGAAGTCTCGAATGAGATGAAATCGCCGCATTACGTGTTTGTTCTTCTGGTGGTTCCTTGGCTCGTTTGCTTGCGCAATTGCCCCATTGTTATCACAGTAGAGATTCAATGGGCTGGATGCATTCGGGAACACACCAAGCTCAATCAGGAAATTCCTTATCCAAACACCTTCCTTCGCGGCTTCCGAAGCCGCGATGTACTCGGCTTCTGTCGTAGAATCGGCCACCGTCTCCTGCTTGGAACTCTTCCAACTAACAGCACCACCATTTAGCGTGAACACAAATCCTGATTGTGACTTTGAATCATCTCTGTCGGTTTGGAAACTAGCATCGGTGTAACCTGTTACAACGAGCTCCTCCTGACCTCCATAGACGAGGAACATATCTTTAGTCCTTCTCAAGTACTTAAGAATGTTTTTCACCGCTGTCCAGTGACTCTCACCTGGATCAGATTGGTGTCTACTTGTCATACTTAGCGCATATGAAACATCTGGGCGAGTACTTATCATTGCATACATGATAGATCCAATAGCCGAGGCATATGGCACTCTACTCATGCGATCCCGCTCATCAGCAGTCGAAGGACACTGAGTCTTGCTGAGATGTATGCCATGTGACATAGGCAAGAACCCTTTCTTTGCCTCTTCCATGCTGAACCGCTTCAACACTTTGTCAATGTAAGTATCTTGGCTTAAACCTATAAGCCTTCTCGATCTATCTCTATAGATCTTAATACCCAGAATATATGCCGCTTCCCCTAAGTCCTTCATCGAAAAACTATTTTTCAGTGAAGTCTTTACGGACTCAAGCATAGGAATGTTATTTCCAATCAGTAATATGTCATCCACATATAAGATTAGAAATACTACAGAGCTCCCACTAACCTTCTTGTAAACACAAGACTCTTCTTCGTTCTTGGTGAAGTCAAACCCTTTGACCACTTCATCAAAACGAATGTTCCAACTCCTAGATGCTTGCTTCAATCCATAAATGGATCTCTGAAGCTTGCATACCTTTCCAGCATTTTTCGGATCGACAAAACCCTCGGGCTGTATCATATACACGTCCTCAGCTAGGTTTCCATTCAGGAAAGCTGTCTTGACATCCATCTGCCATATCTCATAATCGAAATATGCAGCTATAGCTAGAATAATCCGAATGGACTTAAGCATCACTACGGGCGAGAAGGTCTCGTCGTAGTCAACTCCTTGAACTTGTCAAAAACCTTTCGTGACAAGTCGTGCTTTATAGATGTGAACATTTCCATCCATGTCCTTTTTCTTCTTATAGATCCACTTGCACTCTATGGCTTTAACACCATCAGGCGGGTCAACCAAGTTCCAAACTTGATTGTCTCCCATGGACTCTATTTCGGATTGCATGGCACTCTGCCATTTTTCGGAGTCTGGGTCCATCATTGCTTCTGCATATGTCGCAGGCTCATCATTGTCCAACAATAATATTTCCCGCATTTCGCGGAGCCTTGCCGACCTTCGTGGTTGTGGCGGTGCTTCTCTTGCCATGGGTATCTCAACTTGTTCTGCTACGTTAGCATCACTCATTGATTCTTGCCCGATTGGCTCATCTTGAACTTCTTCAAGATGCACTGTCTTTCCACTCTTTTCTCCTTTGAGAAACTCTTTCTCTAGGAAAACCCCGTTCCGAGCGACAAACACTTTGCCTTCTGATCGGTTGTAGAAATAATATCCCAAAGTTTCCTTTGGATATCCCACGAAAATGCACTTATCCGACTTGGGTGTGATCTTGTCCGACTGAAGTCGCTTGACAAACACTTCACATCCCCAAATCTTTAGAAAAGACAAACTAGGAACCTTTCCAGTCCATATCTCATATGGTGTCTTAACTACGGATTTAGATGGTACCCTATTTAGTGTGAAAGCTGCTGTTTCTAGAGCGTATCCCCAAAATGACAATGGTAGGTCCGACTGGCTCATCATTGATCGAACCATGTCTAACAAAGTTCGATTACGTCGCTCGGACACACCGTTTCTCTGAGGTGTTCCAGGCGGCGTAAGTTGTGGAACAATTCCGCAACTCTTTAGATGATTGCTAAACTCGTGGCTCAAATACTCGCCTCCACGATCAGATCGTAAGGCCTTAATTTTCTTGCCACGCTGATTTTCAACTTCATTCTGAAATTCCTTGAACTTTTCAAAGGTTTCAGACTTGTGCCTCATTAAGTAGACATAGCCATATCTACTAAAATCATCAGTAAAAGTTATGAAGTATTGGAATCCTCCTCTAGCCGTCGTGCTCATTGGTCCGCATACATCACTATGTACGAGTTCCAATAAGTCTACTGCTCTCTCAGGAAATCCTGTGAAAGGCGTCTTGGTCATCTTGCCTAGCAAGCAAGCCTCGCATGTCTCGTACGATTCGAAATCAAACGAAGTTAGAAGTCCATCAGAATGGAGCTTCTTCATGCGCTTTTCACTTATATGACCCAAACGACAATGCCATAAGTAGGTAGGACTCAAATCATTAGGCCGAGGCCTTTTAGCACTTACATTACAGAGAGGTGAACCATCAAGATTTAAAACAAATAATCCATTCACAATGGGTGCAAAAGCCATAAACATATTATTCTTAGAGATCACACAACCATTGTTTTCACTCGCAAATGAATAACCATCCCTCATCAAACATGAAGGAGACAAAATGTTTCGACTTAAACTAGGAACAAAATAACAATTATTCAACTCCATAATAAATCCTGACGGGAGGTGGAGTTGCATCGTCCCGACGGTCAAAGCAGCAACTCTTGCATTATTGCCCACGCGGAAATCAACTTCTCCTCTTTCCACGCTTCTACTTCTTATCATTCCCTGCATCGAATTGCAAATATGAGCAACCGATCCGGTATCAAATACCCAAGAATTAATAACTGTATCAGCGAGAAATATGTTGTCTATAACATTAACAACAAGCGTACCTGAGGTAGAAGTACTCTTACTTCCGCCGTTCTTCAACGAAGCTAGGTACTGCTTGCAGTTTCTCTTCCAGTGACCAAGTTCATGACAGTAAAAGCACTCTTTATCTGGAGCAGGTCCAGCTTTAGCCTTGGGCGCTGGGTTTGGCTTGGACACTCCAGCCTTACCCTTCTTCTTCCAAGAATTGCCCTTCTTCTTGAAGGTAGGCTTGTTCTGTACAGCCATCACATGGCTGGTACTAGCGCTTTTCTTAATGTCTACCTCTGCTGTCTTGAGCATACCACACAGCTCATTCAGACCCTTCTCCGTCCCATGCATATGGTAGTTCGAGATGAAGTTCCCATAGCTAGGCGGAAGAGATGAGAGAATGAAGTCAGTGGCCAACTCTTTGCGCATTGGGAAGCCCAGCTTCTCCAATCGCTGAGTGTAACCAACCATCTTGATTACATGTGGTCCTACTGCTGCGCCTTCTGCTAACTTGCACTCCAGAAAGGCTTTGGACACATTGAACCTTTCGGTCCTAGCCTGTGTCTGGAACATGTCCTTGAGCGCCACGATCATATCGTAAGCCTCATGATTTGTCTCGAACTGCATCTGCAGCTCGGGTTCCATGCAAGCAAGCATAAGGCAGCTTACCTCAAGATTAGCATCAAATGCCTTCTTGTAAGCAGCCTTAACGGCAGCAGATGCATCATCAGCAGGTACTGGTGGTAGTGGGGTGTCTAGAACATCTTCCTTTTTCTCAGCCCTGAGAACAATTCTCAGGTTACGGATCCAATCCGAGTAGTTTGTTCCATTCAACTTGTCCTTCTCAAGGACCGAACGCAAAGCAAACGATGCGGTGGTGTTGCTAGGTGCCATTTAATCTACAACAAAAGTAATGCAAAATACACTAAGACAAACGTATCCATGATAGAGCAAATTACATTAAACTATTTTAACAGAATCTACTCCCACTAAAATCAATATCCCTCTATTGAAACTTAGTGATTCAGGATCCACAACTAACAAGTCTACTAGTGAGCTTTAGCATCACCGCTAGCAAACGAGGTAGATCGGTAAGCAACTTTTGCTAATCATATCACATATGACTCCTGTTGTTGGGTGACATCTCTATGTCTCGGCACCCAACCTTTATGCCCCAAGGTCCTTAACCGTTAAGATAACCTTGTTAAGCAAACCAACCCTTATGCGTGTAAGTGTCCGACACAAACCCGTCTAGTCAAGGAAAACTAGTGGCACCCTAATTTCATAGACCCACCACTAATTGTACAAGACATGGGACGGTGCAAGTTTTAGTTGGGAGGGCATACTAACTTAAACTTTGTGAGGGATCGTTCTACTTCTAACATCATAGCATGCAGAAAGTAAAACATAAACAGAATAGCATTCACACAGTTGTGACACAGTATGGCCCGTTTTTCATATGGTGATCTCCATCTCCATAGAACCTGTTCACCATGGTGATCTCCATCTCCATGTTCCATGTGCGCCATCCTCCTGGTGATGAGTCCTCCAAGAACTATGCTATTACGCCTAATAGCTAGTAAAGAATCTAGTAATGAAGATTACATAGTTGCTTGGATCATCATGGTACGCAGACCATTAAATACAATAAGGTGACAACACATATGGCTCCTGCCGTGTTGCCGTACGCGCGACACGCAGGTCACGAATGAGTTACACACATGCATCACATACACAAGGGGGCCATACTGATCACAAGATACAAACATACATCCTGCAAAAGAGAGTTAGGCGTCCTAACGTTCCAAACTTCGGAGGCCCGAAACTCCATCTTCCAAGCCGAATTTGGGAAATCTAATTTCGCCGAAAACTTTTTCTGTAGATCAATTTTCGTATAGAAATCGCCCCGATCCGAGATCGTACCGAAAAGTTACGGCTGATTTACCGAAGCATGCGCATACGGCAAAATCCTGACCCCGGCAGTAGATCACATCTACTATTGCACATCTAATGCGCCTGGCGTATGACCCTGGATCTCGATTAGACCAATCATATTGATCTTCCCTCACTGCAACTGGGTTTACGTGTATCACTTAACTCCGATGGCGGAAACCGACCGGTAGGAGTATGTCGTTACACTACCATTGCAGCAAGGGCACGAAATCAGGACATAGATCAAACAGAGAACTCGCATATCTCCATATGCACACATCCCGAATCCAAAACTAAGCAGCTACGGCTCTTGATACCACTGTTGGGATACGAGGTAGGCTACGCTAGCGTAAATCAAAATTTCTACCGCGTATAACCAGGAAGAACTGCCGTATAAGGATCACGGGATTACCACTCGACGCACTACTGGTGCGGAAGATGTAGATATGCGTCGGTGCAGTGAAGACGATCACGTAGTCGTACGTAGTCGATCACGTCCAGCAGCTCCTCAGCAGCTCGTCCACGTGCACAACAAGATCGCCTCCGGTGTCGCGGCTCGTCGTCGGCTCGTCGTGGCTCGTCGGCGGCTTGTCGATGGCTCGTCCAAGTGCTGCAGGCGCAACACCTCCAAGGTATCCACACGTGCAGGGAGGAAGCGTCGCAAGACGGACTGCTAGATCCACGAGTTGCAACAAGCGAGGGCGTGGGAGGCGCGGCAAGTGTGTTTAGCCAAAAGGTGTCAAACCCTAGGGCACCCCCACCCCTCTATTTATAGGGGTTCCTGATGGGCCTCTGGATCCGAGGCCCATTAGTACTCCTAAACCTAATCCAACTCGGATCAAATCCGAATTGGGCTTCCAGCCCCTTAAGTGTGCGACCCTTTGGGTTCGGATACGTATAGACATGGCCCGAGTACTCCTACTCGGCCCAATAGTCGGTAGCGGCCTCTAGCAAGACGTGCCAACTCCTATACGCACACGAAGATCATATCAGACGAACCATCACAACATAATATACATGCTATTCCCTTTGCCTCACGATATTTGGTCTAGCTTCAAGCCGACCGCTCTTTCTCGATCCTGTGATTCGGAATCCCTTTGTAGGTTAACTCTTAACCGTACGTAGCATGGCCATGCATTTTCGGATCCGATCACTCGAGGGGCCCAGAGATATCACTCTCAATCAGAGAGGGGCAAATCCCATCTTGATTGACCATGTCTCATAGCATGCTTCTTGACAAACCCGAAAGCTATCTTTATAACTACCCTGTTACGGCGTAGCGTTTGATAGCCCCTAAGTAGGTCGATCCACATCTAGAATACATGCGACAATCTCAGGTCTAAGGACAAAGCGTATATGTTGTTTAAAGAGAGAACTACTTCTCGTGCTGGGTCAGTCCTAACACATGTCTCCACATGTGTCCACATTATTAGTTCAACATCTCCATGTCCATGACTTGTGAAACATAGTCATCAACTAATACATGTGCTAGTCTAATATTCATGTGTGTCCTCACATGAACTCCGACTAAGGACAACTTTAGAATAACCATACAAGTAAAGAGTTTCACATACAATTCACATAATTGCAAATCAATTCAAGTAGCCTTTAATGGATATTCAATGAACACAATATACAAATCATGGATACAAATGGAATATCATCATCTCTATGATTGCCTCTAGGGCATACCTCCAACAGTTTTTTCTTTTAGGGTGCCAGAATCGAGACCTGTCGTCCTTCTTATCCATCGTCTGCCTCTATTCTTCTTCTTGTTGTTCCCATTGGCACAAACGATGGATTCTTCGCTTCTGGGATTTGGTCAAGCCGTCGGGGCACCATCTGGGGTTCACCGTCTTGACCGGCGGTCTTGCATGCTCCTAGTCTGGTTCTCGTACTAGGGGGTTTTCATCAGACATTTTGGCATCGGCCATCTTCTCTAGCCGATCATGTGCGCTGGCCGTGCCCCCCAGTCATTCGTGGTGGTCAACTCTACCCCCCAGCCGATCATACTATTCAACTCTACCCCCCAGCTGATCACGCACGGAAACACGCCGATCTTCTTGTTCGCACCAGTATCTGCTGATCGGCTCTAATCCTCGATCCCTGGAGCACGACCTCTTGAATGGGCGATCGCTTCAATACTGTCCGCTGCACTCGGAGCAATTATCGGCTGATGGTAACCTGAGGTTCTTCTCCCAGCAGTGGATAAAAAATAGGCACCACCAGTGATCTTCGTGTCGGCGCATCATTTCTTCGCGATGTCTCGAACTTTCTTGCTGCCGCTGATACTTGCTGAGTAAGTATTAGGAGGTGATAGGTCTATGTGATCTCTCTGATCTTTCACCCTCATCTTCCACCTGTCCTTTTCCTTTGACATCCTCGACCGTGGCCTGATTTCTGGGGTCTACGGCGCCGCTTCTCTTAGCTGATTCTGATGTCAGCACCTTGGTCTAGAGTGCGTTTCTTCACGCATCGACCATGTTAGTAGGGAAAGGATGCTGATCAATCTTCATTGGCTTTACTGGCTTTGTCGGGACTTCGAACTTGAGTCTGCCTTGCTCAATGGCCGATTGTATCTGCTGCCGGAAGATCTTGCACTCGTTCGTGTCGTGAGACGTGGCGTTGTGCCATTTGCAATACTTCATCTTTTTGAGCTGCTCGGCTGATGGAATCGTGTGATAGGGTGAAAGTTTGATCTGCCCCTCTTGGAGAAGTAAGTCGAAGATTTTGTCAGCCTTTGACATGTCAAAGCCGAATGCTTCTGGTTCTTTCTTTCCGAACGGGCATGATATCGGCTTTTTTCCTTTTACCCATTCTGCTAGGCGGATTTCCACCTCTTCCTCTGATTCAGACCCCTCCAAATATACCACCTTCTTCTGAAAATTCCTCCGTTGGTCGAAAGGGCACACCTCTTGATCGGACAGTCGGTGGACGATCTGACTTAAGCTTTCAAACTCTTGGGAGGCGTACTTCTCTTTGATGTGAGGCAGGAGACCTTGGAAGGCGATATCGGCCACCTGAGCGTCAGTCAGGACTAGGGTGTAGCACTTGTTCCTGATCTCTCTGAACCTCTGTACGTAACTGGTCACTAGTTCGTCGCTCCTCCGCCTGAGGCTGGTCAGATCTGAGAGCTTCGTCTCGTGGACTCCCGCATAGAAGTACTTATGGAACTGCTTCTCCAGATCAGCCCAAGTGACGATGGAATTGGGCGGCAGCGTAGTGAACCAGTAGAAGGCACTGAGTGAGGCGGCGCTTGTGATTGGTAGCATGGCGCGCCATTGTACCCTAGGGGCATTGAAGCGTTGTATCCTCCATGTTGTGTCGGTATCGGCTGAGGAGCCAAGTGAGATGTGCTCGGTAACACTGAGAAGCCTCTGAATGGAGCTACGATGGGTGAGGTGTACGCTGGTCCCTGATACCCCTGAGCTACTCCGCTGACCAAGGAACTGATGACGGCGTTGTATACCGTGTTGGTCATTACTGAGGATTGGTCGATCATAGCCTGGTAAACGGACTGTTGAATCATGTCAGACATCTTTCTCGAGTCCTCAGCGATGGTGATGTGGCGGGGAGTGGGGAGAGGAGCTTTCTTGATGGTCTCCCCACTTCTGCTACGACTAAAGGATTGCAAGCATGTCTTCCTGTACTCTTCTAGGTGTCTTGCCAATTCTTCCTTCTGGTCGTCCTTGAGATCTGCTTCAGTAACCTCGATGATGTTGTATTCGGAGATCTCGGCAGCCTTCGACATGTTGGATGTTGTTTCTGTCCCACTGGGTGTGCCAAAAATGTGTTGGCGCTCAAAATCGGCCGATGACCCTCAGTGTCGGACACACGACCCGGGAGAATCTGCTTAGCTCCTGTTCGGGTTATTGCCCTGGTGCGGTTCGCGCGGCGTGCCAGTCAATCTCACATGTTGATTGACAAGGAAAGAAAAGTGTTAAATTCCAAGAGTATTGATCGGCTAAAATTCTAATCTATCTCGAAAAGCGTATCAGCAAATTGACTGATTTACTATAGAGATGACCGGCTATAGGGCAGCCGATGATCACGTAGCGACTGTAAAGAAACTACTAGAGCAATTTAAACAGCACTACAAATGCAACACTTGAAACAGATCTAATCGGCTATATGGCAATAAACAAGAATAACAGTAATGAAGCCGACAGTTCGAATCTCAAGCTGGATAACTGGTGATAAAACTAGAGCAATAGATAAAACCTATAATTCTAGTTAATATCGATAACTGGTGAATAAATCTAAACAAAACGAAAGTGATGCACCCAAAGTTAAAGCTTAGATATTACTCGATAAACGGAACTTACAAATCGGCCGGAAATCGTGTTGATGCAGCCCTGCCAACCCGTACGAACTCATGAAAGAAAAGGTTTTTGGCGAAGTCGCCGACTCGAAAGTAAAGTGCGAGGGATATGTAGATTTGTTGTATTGATTGATGTGTTTTACAAACCTCAAGAGGTGGCAATTTATAGCCTGTTACAACTGATTTCCTAACCAACTAGGATCTATCTCTAATTTAAAATAACGATAAATATTTACAAACACAACTCGTATCGGAGTTGGTTATCATATGCCACGGGCCAACCTTCTTCTTTAGCTAATCTTTTCTCCAGTCCACTTTAGGCCCATACTGGCCAAATCGCTCCAGCCCCCAATCGACCAATGTTTGCTGACTCCTTTCGCCAATCGGCCGAAACACTGTAGCTCTAATCGACCGATTCCCAACTGTAGCTTTTAGCTTGCCGCATCGGCCAATCTTTTCCTTCCTTGACGCCGATTCAAAATACGTGTCAAAATTCGGCGTCAACAAGTACTTTCTAGCCGCATGACAGTGCTCAAGTACATTTGAAGACTCAACATGATGTACTCAAAGACCACCAAAACTAGTCAGTGAGGTCTAAAAAAGTACTCAAAACTACTGCATTTAACTAAAAAGTACTCGGGCTCGTCGTACATACATCCTAGGCCTACCAGAAGGTTTGGACAGTCCCAGATACAAGGCTGGACACACCGAGACGTGTCAGGCATGGAGGCTACAATGCGGGACGGCGTAGTCTACGTGGCAGGACAGGAACTAGTCGAGGATTAGGAAAACTACTCGTAGCAATTAGAGTAGGACTCATCTAGCCAAATCCAATTAGTATTTTTGTCAAACAACCGACCTGTAACCCTGTCCCCGGTAATATAAGGCGTGGCAGGGACATCCTCCAAAGCAATTCAATCCAACGAACACACAGGACGTAAGGTATTACGCAATCTAGCGGCTTGAACCTGTCTAAATTGTGTGTATGTGTTCACCTTCGAATTCCTGATCTCGACGAGCCCCACAAACCAAACACTACCTCGGGCACCCCCCTCGGTAAACACCGGCTGGGGGGTTGGGTTCGATGCTTTTCACCGACTTAAAAGAGAAAGTTAGAGGTGGCGGGAGCCGCCGGCCAGGGTAGCGGGAGCCGCCGACCGGGGTAGCGGGAAGACAACAAAATGGTGGGTAAGCGGTGGGCGGGGCGGTGTGGTTGCGCCGGCTGGGGGTAGTCAAGGATGACGGCAGGGTGCGTCACGCTGTCTCGGTAAGCATTGGTGGGGGGCAGCGGAGGCAGATTTGCTAGCCGCCACCGCCGCCGTTGATGGACTAGTAGGCCGGCGCAGCGGGAAAGCAGGCTGGAGAGGAAGGAGATGCCGCGAGCGAGATGTGGTGGTGCAGTAAGAGGAAGATGAGGCGCGGCAGGAGGAAGATGACGGCTCGACTAGTGATGAACCGTGTTGGGCTTTAAAGCCATCAGGTTATTTAGCTTCTATTTGTTAGATTGGAGGCCCTGCTCGATTCCGGTGGCTAGGTGGAAGAAATCTTCAGCTTGGTGGCGGAGAGCTTATTTTGGGCAGCAGTAGTACACGGCCCAAGCAGAGCGGTGAGCAACAACGCACGGTGTGGACTGCGTGCTGCAGTGCTGCCCATCTATTTTCAGGACCCAACCTGAAAGAATGAAATGTGTCATGTTATAGGGCCAAATGGTACTAATAAAGTAACCAGGCTGAGTGTAACAGCCCATTGAAAAGTATCGGCCCGGCAGTTTTGAGCAACTGGCAGCTGAGTGTAACAAGTTCGTGCTTCAGCTTCGAGCCTTCGAGTATGCTCCAGACGCTGCTGACCCCACCCGCCTTGCTGGCTTCCTGTGATTACCAGGCTAACCGTGCTGCGCCACGAGGAGGTCGTGCGGCGAGAGGGTTCCGGAGCTGTCGGCGTCAAGCTGTTCGAATTCCTCGAGGAACTCGGCGATCTCCTCCTGGCTGATCTTCCCAAGCTCCTTGAGCTTGTACAGCACGAAGTCAGCGGCCCCGACCCTATGGTCGCCGTCCATGTCCGCCGCCTCAAGGTCCGTGCACGTGGTCCGCCGCCGGAGCACCCACCGCGCCAGCGCCCGCTGCCGCCGCTCAGCGCCCAGCTCTGCCGCGTAGAGGAAGAAGAGCGCCACCACCACCGTGCTCACCGTGATCCATGCCGCCGCGAACGCGCGCCCGGGTACCGACGAGAAGCTCCGGTCGCCGTACCCGAGCGTGGTCACCGTAGCGCACACGCAGTAGAAGGCGTCCACGGGGCGCATCCCCTCAACCTCCACCAGGAACGCCGTCCCGGACGCGAGCGCCGCCGCCAGCAGCGCCGCGGCGCTGTAGAGCTTGTACCGGACCTTGTTGGCCTCCATGTCGCGCAGGGCCCGGCGGTCGCCGGCGCGGCGGAGGTGGAGCGCGCGGAAGAGGAGCGCCTCCTGCTTCTCGACGAGGTAGTCGGCGGCCTTGCTGAGGAAGGTGCCCACGAGGGCGACGCCGGCGAAGACGAAGGCGCAGGCGAGCAGCTTTGCGGCGTCGCTGGCCGGGACAAGGTCGCCGTACCCGACGGTCGTCATGGTGACCACGCAGAAGTAAAGCGCGTCCAGCACGCGGCTCCAGGTGCGCTTGCCGGACATGTGGTCCATGACGAGGTAGAACGCGATGGTCCCGGCGAGGAGGTAGGCGAGCAGCAAAACGCCGACGAGCCGGAAGCTCGGTCGCGCGCCACGCAGAAGCTCCTTGGGCGGCGCGAACGGCGTCGAGCCGCCGGCGCTGCCGTGCTCCTGGTGGTTTGGGTTCTGGCGCCCTGGAGGAGAATCTTGCGCCCCGTCGGCCGAAGGCGCCGTCTTGCAGCGCCGGAACCTCTTCAGTCCAGCTCCCTGAGGCGGCGCCTTCGTTTGGCCTGCGTTAGTAGTGTCGCCGTCCTGTAACAGGGGCTTCTTCGCGGCGTTCTCCGCCATTAATACCGTTAGATTTCACCGGTGGAAAGAAGGGAAACAGCGAGCTGAAGGGAGGAGACGCTTTTGTGGAGATGAGATGAAGAATTAGCCTGAATTTTGAGATTTGCAGGCGTTGAGGATCCTACTGATGAGTGTGAAGTGTGGAATCGCTTTTATGCTCAGGTCACTCTCGAGGCTCCACCTGCTCTGCTACCTGTCAATGTCCTGCACAGCAAAAATTGACGGTCTCTTTCTATGGTATATATAGTAGTAGCTTTTATGCTTATGTTCTCTTATCCCTTGGAGCACGCGTGGTCTCAATAATCGGTGCTAGAAGCTTTGAACCCAGAACGTTCTAGCATCCTATGGTTTTCAAGCAGACACGCCACATCCTTATATGTAATAATTTCGATTGGGTGAAGATCATGAGGTTGACAGTCTCGGATTCAGATCACAACTTACATATGCAAGCTCTACGTAGGACATGTTGATGTTGACAATCTGATCTTCCCGATTAGAACAGTTCCAAATCCAAAGTAGTGTTGTGTAGATTTTTTTTCTTATTTCGAGTTCTTGTTCATTGTTGGACAAAAGACCACTCTCGTTATAAAAATGTTGGGAACTTCGTGAGTAAAATACTTTTAACTCGACCAACTGGTTTCAAATAAGATCTATCGGCTAGCTTATCTTCTAGATCTGTTACGTTGCTTCAAGAGTTCAACAAGTTTCTTATTCTTGACCTTTACTGAGCTTTTACCAAGCTTTTGTCTCATCACATCTAGATTCATTGGCTAGTGTCTTTTAAGTCTACCGCTCGGCTGCCGGTGCTGTCTCGGTTAGGTCCGATCCGACTGGTGAGGACACTAGATTAATTGTCATCAACTTGCTGATTCTATTTATAACGATTTATTTGATCGGCGATCCCTCGACCAGTCATCAGCTTGTAGCCTTTAGTTTACCACCCTGTTGTGAGCCCTGTCTCGGTCAGTCCGATCTGACCGACAATGACGCTAGATTAATTGTTATCAGCTTATTGCTTCTATTTGCCGACCGATAGGTGCTTGAATGCTTAATTCTCGCATTGGCCATTGGTCGTCGGCTCTTTGTAATTCAATTCTATCATCTAGCCGACAGATCTTCATATATTTTTTTTGTTCAAGTGTCGTATCAGCTCAGCATTGTAATTTTATAAACTAGTTGGTACTTGTCAGTTGAATAGTCAAACTGATTAGCACGGTCCGAACCTCAAGAAACTTAGGACCTGCATCGAAGTTAAGCAGATCTCCCAGGCTTTCGTATGCGATGCGCGAGGTCAACATATTTTTGGCATGCCCAGCTGGACCCGTTCATAAAATCTAAAGGCCATGAGGAGAATCTTGGGTTTGCAAAGAATAAATAAGTTAATCCAAAACTTGGTTTAAAGGAAGGAAAAGCCGATGGAGATGGTCCTACAAGTAATGACGGAGTGGAATTAATTAACTCATAGGATATTTTTAATTGGGACAATATCACTAATGATGAATAGCCCATGGAAGTAATATTACAGCTGATGAATAGCCGATAGGAGACTAATCGGATAACAAATAGCCGATATATTACTACAACATGCACGTAGATCATATGCATGCACGTGGCCTACCTGGGAAGCTGCTCTCTCGCCCCGCCATCTGCTCGCCGTGTGGCCGGCCACGCCAGGAGCGTGAAGTCTTGTAGCCGTGATGGAGGGAATGTCCAGGGGAGCGTGAAGTCTCGTGCCCGTCACTACCGGAAACAGTAGGTTTGTATATTCACGGCACACAACAAAACTTGAAAAATACTCAGCAAAGGCTTTGCCGAGTGCACACGGCATAAACAATGACGGCAAAATTTTATTTGCTGAGTGTTTTTTTATCGCGCACTCGGCAAAGTTTTTGCCGAGTGCTAAAACCGACGCTCGGCAAAAAAAAAGCAACGGAGACGGTGCGAAGACGGTTATGGCGCGTTTGCCGAGTGTCTAACGGCATAGGCACTCGGCAAACATGCCTTGTTTGTCGAGTGTCCACGGGCAAAAACACTTCGTAAACATACCTTGCGAGTGTTGCAGCTGTGACACTTGGCAAAGAATGCTCCGAATGTCCAGATTTTGACCTCTTTGCCGAGTGTCACAGCGCAGACACTCAGCAAAGATGGCCTTTTGAGTCCAAGAATCTATAGATTTTTGCCACATATCCTCTTTGTAGAGTGTATTTTGCATGGCACTCAGCAAATAGCTATTTTGCCGAGTGTAACACTTGGCAAACCTTCCACATATAACCAGTTTATTTGGTTCAGTCACAGTCACGTACCACATTTAAATAAACATCGCATGCATCACAGATAGTTCACAATACACTACTAGAAAACCCCCTTAACTATGCTACAGTAGTAACGCACGCTAAAAGCGTCTCTACATCAGCACGTAAAGATGCTTTTTGACACGATTTCAAAAACGTGTCAGATTGTTACCATATTAGACACGCTTACAGTGTTATTAGTTATATAAAGATATTTTTAAGATGCTATTGAAGTCGTCTCAAAATGATATGGAGTTAGACACGCTTTAAAGCATCATTATCCCTTAAACACGTTGTAAAGCGTATCAAACAATTGTTTATAGTCAGGTAAAGATGCTTTCTGACTTGATTAGAAAAACGTATCGTATTGATACAAAGTTTGACATGCTTTAAAGTATCATTATCCCCTAGACACGTTGTAAAGCGTATCAAACAATTGTCAATAGCCAGGTAAAGATGCTTTCTGACTTGATTAGAAAAACGTATCAAACTGATACAAAGTCTGATACTCTTTAAAGCGTCATTATCACCTAGACACGTTGTAAAGCATATCAAACAATTTTCTATAGCCAGATAAAGATACTTTCTGACTTGATTAAAAAAATATATCAAATTGATACAAAGTTTGACATGCTTTAAAGCGTCATTACCCCCTAGACACGTTGTAAAGTGTATCAAACAATTGTCTGTAGCCAGGTAAAAATACTTTCTTACTTGCTTAGAAAAACGTATCGAATTGATACAAAGTTTGACATACTTTCAATCGTGAATAGCATGTAGACAAGTCGTAAAGTGTATAAAATAACCATCGATAGGCACCCAAGGGCAAAACAAATAGACAAATACAATATATTATAGTTGTCGTTTGCTGTTGAGCCTTCACTATTGAACAAATAAAATTGGAAAGGGACCTAGATAAGACAAGCAAGACGAAAACATTAGCATACACTTTGCAACATTGTAACATGAGAAAATCATTGATACAAAGCATTTCAAGCTTGATAGATTTAGTGGTAAGCAAAAGGCAGGTGTTGAAAGAAAAAGGAATGAAATCCTTCCAAACATATCCAATCTTTGAGACATGCTCCAACTGAAACAAAAGCCGTTGTCAGCCCAGAGGTTGTTATAAAGTAAATTGCAATAGTAGACAGATGGGAGACCACTAACAAGTTTTCTAACTGCGACTACACAAAAACATCCTTGATTGTGAGCAAACAAAGTACCAATAGTGTGTTTCTGCATTACATGATGAAAGTGTACAACAGAATTTTTAAAAAAAGGAAAATAATGGTGGTTCCCCAGGAATAAAGTGTACAACATAATTTAAAAAAAAGGAAAAAACGTGGCGTGTACAACATAATTTAAAAAAAAGAAAAAAACATGGCTCCTAAGCATCAAACTGCGGCTGCAATATGAGAGTCTTGCAGGCTTACCATTGAGCTAACAATGTATATCTGTCTAGTGTCTAAATAAAATTACTTTTGACTAAACCGAAGCCGACCAGGTTCCCACGGTCCAAATTTGGCAATCTATCCTGGCCTTATGTCCCATACGTGTTCAAAGCTTTTTTTTTACGATGTCCTGTTAGCCCCCGCCGCCACCGCCCTGGAAACCCCCGGCGCCGCCGTCCCTGCAAGTCCCTGGCATCGCTGCCCCTGGAATCTGCCTGCGCCAGCGCCCCTAGAAGCCCCCGCTGCCGTCACTGCCCTGTTAGCCCTAGTTGCCGCCCCTGTTAGCCCCAGGCCCCGCCGCCTCCGCCCCTGCAAGCTCCTACCAGCGCCGCTCCTGGTATTCCCCGGTGTCGCCGCCCTTGCGAGGCCCCGCTGGCGCCACCCCTGGTAGCCCCTTCCCCATTCCTTGGATCCTTGGACAACTTCTCAATCTTTGCCTTATCCTCATCGGTTAATTTGTATGCAGAAAAGAGTCCTGCTTTTTTGCAACACTACCACTGTAGCAAAAATAGGGAAACCATTCTTTGTATTCAAAGACAAGTCAAAATTGTTTGTGTATATCGCAGTGACCTCCTGGAAATGGTGAGCAGAACATCAGTTTAATTCCATTAATAATATGTATTCAAAGACAAGTCAAAAAAAGTTCAGTTATTAGGAGCCTGGGACTTTTCACTGATATGGGCTCGTGCTTAGGTAATTAGGAGCCTAGGACTTTTATTGCTTAAAATCTTGACGTTTAGGATTAAAATACTGTAGTAATAATAGGCTTTTTGTTAGTGTGTTTTGTTGTCCCTATAGACTAGTCTGTTTCCAGTATTGAATTGTACAAGGTCTTATTTGGGCATCAGGCATGATGCTCAAATTACTCTGCATACATTTTGTCTTGCATAAAGATGGAACTCCAGTTCAATGCATGCATATTATTAGCAGTGTGGCAATATACTGAAATTTTTTGTATTCAGTTATTTTAAAGGTGATATGGTAGTATGCAAAATTCAGGTCTTTTTTTCACTGATATGGGCTTCTGAAGCATGTACATGAATTTTGTATTACTGCAAATTAAAGTAGCTAATATATTTTATTTAACTTTAACAGCTCCTTACATAGGGTGATGGATCGAAGTTGGATGAAAAATCAAGACGGGAGACCGAATATGAAGATGGTGTTGAAGAATTTTTGGCTTTTGCTTACCGCGACCTTCCACATGATAGCAAGATATTGTGTCCGTGTAAAAAGTGCAAGAATAGAATAACCCAAAGTCGTGATGAAGTTAGGACACATATGAGGTGTGACGGTATTCTTCAAGGTTATACTACTTGGGTTCATCATGGTGATAATTATGACAGACCATCAATTGCATTTGTTGATGTGCCAAATATCAAAACATTGCCTGCTTCGGGTATAGTACAACGTCGCCAGGATGGAGAATCGGATAGCATGCAAGAACTGCTACATGTTGCATTTGGTAGGGCTGCAGGTTTGCCTCAAGGCGAAGCAGATGATTTTCAGTTAGGATTTGCAGATATGGAACATAATGCCCTAGAGGATATTGTGAATCTAGCTCCAAGGTGATGATTTGGGTAGGGATTAGAATATATATGGAAGGTTCTTGAAGGATGCACACATAAGGTTATACCCTAGTTGTAAATACTCAAGACTTTCATTTTTGGTGCACTTATATCACTTGAAGTGCTTAAATGGTTGGTCACAAGAATCGTTTGGAGCACTATTGGGACTACTATCTTCTGCGCTACCTCCTGAAGCAAATCTACCTAAGACGTATTATGGAGCGAAGAAGATCATTCGTGGATTAGGTCTTGATTATGTGAAAATCCATGCTTGCCCCAAAGATTGCATGCTATTTCGAGGTGAACATGCCAAAAAGGATATTTGCCATGTGTCTGAGAGCTCTTGATGGAAAGATGTTAAGGAGAATGGCTCATCAGCTAAACCTAAGGGGAAAAGGAAACCAGCAAAAGTGTTGCGGTATTTTCCATTGATACATAGGATCCAAAGGTTATTTTCAACTACCAAAACTTCAGATGATATGCGATGGCATGAGGAGGGCCGTACGAAAGATGGAAAGCTACGACATCCAGCAGATGGTGAAGCTTGGAAAGACTTTAATGCTAGGCATCATGAATGTGCAGAAGATGCCCGTAATGTACACCTTGGTCTTGCAAGTGATGGATTTAACCCCTTTAGAAATTAGAATTTAAAGCACAGTACATGGCCTGTAATGCTCGTTCCTTACAACCTACCACCTTGGATTTGCATGAAGCAAACATCTTTTATGTTGTCAATGATTACCCTGGACCAGATTCTCCAGGTAATGATGTGGACGTATATTTGCAGCCCCTGATCGATGAGCTTTTACTGTTGTGGGATGGAGTTGAAACATTTCATGCCTCTTCGAAAAAGGAATTCCCTCTCCGAGCTGCACTATTGTGGACTATAAATGATTTTCCAGCATTAGCTTACCTATATGGATGGAGTACAGGTGGTACATATGCATGTCCTTCTTGTGGTCCAGCGACAAAATCAATTCGCCTGAAGAATGGTAAAAAGTCATGCTATATGGGTCATGCAGTTTGATGGCTCAATAGAGACTGAACTTGCACCTAAAACAATGAGTGCCACTACTGTTCTTAAAATGTTAGAAGGGAAAGCGCTTGTGCTAAGGAAAAAGGTGTGCACAGCAAAGAAGGACAACCAGAAAGGCAAGAATAAAGACGTGGCGGCTAAGAATGCTACGAAACACAAGCGTAAAACAAAAGGTTAAAATAAGGAGTCAGATGAGAGTGGTGCTAAGGAGAAGTATCCTAAAGATTGGTTGAAAAAGAGGTCAATTTTCTTCAAGTTACCATATTGGGAACACAATAGATTAAGACACAATCTAGACGTAATGCACTTAGAGAAAAATGTGAGTGACAACTTTATCTCGACTTTGTTCGCTATTTGTCATAAAACAAAGGATGACCTTAATGCACGACTAGATTTAGCTGAACTTGGAATTCGAGAGGATCTTCATCCTGTTGTAGATAATGAAGAAAAGCAGTCGCTTCCTGATGCACCTTTTACCATGTCTAGAGAGAAAAGAGATCCTTTGCTCAGTAATTAAAAACCTTAGGACTCCTGATGGATATGCATCAAACATATCTAGGTGTGTGAACATGAAAGACTTTACATTGAGTGGACTAAAGAGTCATGACAATCATGTGTTACTACATGACATTCTTCTAGTGGCGCTCCGATCCTGTTACCCTAGCAAAGTTGTCATGAGGATAGTGGTTCAATTATCTAATTTCTTCAAGATGTTGTGCTCAAAGGTGATAGATGTGGATGAGTTGGTAAAGCTTCAAGAGAGTATTGTGATGACACTATGTGATATGGAGAGAACTTTCCTGCCATCATTCTTTACTGTGAGCGTGCATTTGATGGTGCATTTGGTAGATGAATTTAAACTTGGTGGTCCTGTTCAGTACCGGTGGATGTACCCCATGGAGAGGTATGCAACTACATTTAATTTGCACTGTCAATAATTATTCAATAATTTTTACAACTTACATATGTCCATAATTACATATAGATTTTTTGTTCGGCTAAAGGCACTTGTGAAGAATAGAGCTCACCCAGAAGGTTCAATTGCTGAAGGATATTCCATGGTGGAGTGCCTGAACTTTTGTTCGAGATTTTTAGAAGGAACTACACATTTTACTAGGCCATCTAGAAATCCTGAACCTTCTGATGAAACAACGGCATGTACTTGTTTGATAGTGCTGGTGAACCAATTGGAAAGTGTACTGGTGTCAACCTTGATAAGCATCTTCTTGTTCATACGCATCGATATGTCTTGTGACATTGTGATGAACTTGAGGACTGACGCAGGTTTGTTCATATAGTGCTCCCTGTTATGTTTATTTTTGTAGTAACTTGATGACATGACAATGATTCGATTGTTGTAGAGAATTCTTGGAAGAGGAGAAAAGCAAAATGGGTCCATCATCTAATTTGACACCTTGTTTCATTGAGAAGTTGACCAATGAACACTTTCTTGATTGGTTGGAGCAAAAGGACCATTAATAGATGGAATGGATCTAATATAATTCCTTATACAAACAGGTTATCCTAGGGGATGGAACAAGCATCACGGCAAAGGTTAAAGCATTGGCTGCAAAACCTAGCAGATGTGGTGTGAGATGCAGTGGTTACAATATTAATGATTTCAGGTTCCACACTATGAGTCGTGAGGCTGCACGCTTGACACAAAATAGTGGCATAGTGAACATCGCACATGATGGTGTGAATTATTATGGCAGATTGTTGGATATAATTGAATTGTCATATGCAGAGTACAAGGTAGTGCTTTTCAAAGGTGAATGGTATGATGTTCATCATCAAGCTGGGTTACGACAAGATGAGTTTGGATTCACCCTTGTGAATTTTTCTTGAAAGATACACGCAGGACAAAAATTAGAGTATGATCCTTTTGTTTTCTCTACATAGGTGCAGCAAGTCTTTTATGTCCAAGATCCAAAAGCTAAAGCATGGCACACCGTGGTGAGAGTTATCCCACGTGAGAATTTTGATATGGGTGCTCAATTGTTGGCTGATGAAACAGATTAGAACAATATAGTCTTCTGTAGCACCGAATATTTGTGTGAGTGAAATATAACTAGTACATCATGCATGTGGGTTCAAGTTCCACTAGATATTAGATGGCTAAAGAACAAAGTGTTAACCATAATGCTTTGTAGGCTACATATCTAATTGGCTGGCATTTAGCTTCTGCTGTTTCAATTATCCAGCTGCATATGATGCAAAAGCAAATCTGGCTACTATTTATTTGCAGTAGTACTGACACTGCTTTATAGATGCTGCTCCATATACTTACTGGTTGGGGGACAGCCGGACTGAAACCACTGGGTGCAAATTGTGCGCTGCTTGCCAGAAATCCGAACAAGGTTCAATGTGTAAACTGCAGTATTAGAGGATAAATCTCATCAATTGGGCTAACCCTAGTGGGTAGCTATATAGAGTCATACATGGGCCTATTGGGCCCTAATACACACAATACACCAACACTCCCCCGCAGTCTGAACTACCGACGCAGCGGAGTTGCAGACTGGACATGAAAAGAAAGGCACACACACAAGCCCCCCCACAGACGCAACTAGCCACAGGTGATGTTGAGGCTGGAGCGAAACTCGGTGAAGGCGGGTGACGGGAGGCCCTTGGTGAAGATGTCAGCAAACTGAGAGGTGGTCGGGACGTGGAGGACCCGAACATCGCCGATGGCGACCCGATCCCGGACGAAGTGAAGGTCAATCTCCACATGCTTGGTCCTCTGGTGCTGAACAGGGTTGGTGGAGAGGTACACCGCACTGACGTTGTCGCAGTAGACAAGAGTGCTCCGGGAAGAAGGAGTGTGGAGCTCGACAAGGAGCTGCCGAAGCCAGGATGCCTCGGCCACGCCGTTAGCGACAGCGCGGTACTCCGCCTCGGCACTGGAGCGGGAGACCACCGGCTGACGCTTGGACGACCAGGACACCAGGTTGCCGCCCAAAAAGACGGCGTAGCCAGAGGTAGAGCGCCGAGTGTCCGGACACCCGGCCCAGTCAGCGTCGGTGTAGACAACAAGCTTAGTGGAGGGAGACCTGTGAAGAAGGAGGCCGTAGTCCACAGTGCCCCGGAGGTAACGGAGTAAGCGCTTCAGAGCAGTGAGATGGGGCTCCCTGGGATCATGCATGTGAAGGCAAATCTGCTAAACTGCATAAGTGATATCCGGCCTGGTGAAGGTGAGGTACTGAAGGGCCCCAGCCAGACTCCGGTACGCAGTAGCATCTGTCACAGGAGTGCCGGCCGCCTCTGACAACTTGGCCTGAGTATCAACCGGAGTGGAGCAGGGCTTGCAGTCAGTCATCCCAGCTCGCTCCAGGATATCAAGAGTATACTGCCGCTGGTGAAGAAAGAGGCCGGCCTGACGAGGCTCAACGGTGACCCCAAGAAAATGATGGAGCACACCCAGATCCTTCATAGCGAACTCCTGCTGAAGTGAGGTGATGATCCGCCGTAGGAGGGACGGACTGGAGGCAGTGAGGACAATGTCATCAACATAGAGCAGTAGATAAGCAGTCTCAGCTCCATGGTGATAAATGAACAGCGAAGTATCGGACTTGGCCTCCACAAAGTCCAGCGTCAGGAGGTAGGCAGCAAACCTCGAATACCAAGCTCTAGGGGCCTGCTTGAGGCCATAAAGTGACTTGTTGAGCCGGCAGACCATATCAGGCCGAGAAGAGTCAACAAACCCCGCTGGCTGGCTGCAGTAAACAGTCTCAGTCAGAGTGCCGTGCAGGAAGGCGTTCTTGACGTCGAGCTGATGCACGGGCCAGGAGCGGGAGAGAGCCAGTGAGAGAACAGTCCGGACAGTAGCTGGCTTGACTACCGGACTGAACGTCTCGTCGTAGTCGACACCCGGGCGCTGAGTGAAACCCCGGAGAACCCAGCGAGCCTTGTAGCGCTCAAGGGTACCATCAGCCCGCCGCTTGTGAGTCCAGATCCACTTGCCGGTGACAACGTTGGAGCCAGGTGGACGGGGCACCAGATCCCAAGTCTGGTTGGCGAGGAGCGCCGCGTACTCCTCTTCCATCGCGCGGCGCCAGTGAGGATCCGACAGGGCGCCGCGGACGGAGGAGGGTACAGGAGAAACCTGCGGCGCGCCGGGCATCGCTGAAAGAGCCCGGGGCTGCAGGGTACCAGCCGCAAGGCGCGTCACCATAGGGTGAACGTGACTCGGGTGTCGGTGTAGGAGAGGCGGATGGTACACCGACGGCGCGACACGGGCAGTCGGGGCCGGTGGAGGTGGTGGTGGTGTAGGCGTCGCCGGCGGAGAAGAGTCCACCGGTGATGACTGAGGCGGCGACGGCGGTAGCGGGGCCGGCTGCAGGTCCAGGGGAGCCGGCCGCGCCCGGCGCTGG
The DNA here is from genome assembly GCF_000263155.2 of Setaria italica. NCBI lineage: Eukaryota > Viridiplantae > Streptophyta > Magnoliopsida > Poales > Poaceae > Setaria > Setaria italica. Next base: position 22,281,500 of record NC_028457.1, read on the forward strand.
TAGACGCGCACGGGCTCCGCAAACCGGACAGCAGGTGCTGCGGGCGGTGCCACCGGTCCCGCGCAGGGCGAAGGGGGAGAAGCAGCACCAGAGGCCGGCACCGTCGGACCCGTGCTGGGCGCAGGGTCAGGGACAGTACCGGTGGATGTCGAGCCCGAGGAGAACCACGGCGGAGCAGTACCTGCAGGACACAACGGTAGCGGTGGCTGGTCCACCGGGTCAGTGGGAAACAGGGAGGAGAGATCAGGGTCGGAGGTGGAAGGAGGTGGGGAGGTGGTGGAGTAAGGGAAGACGGACTCGTCAAACACCACGTGGCGAGAGATGAGGACCCGCCGAGAGGAGAGGTCAAAGCAACGGTACCCCTTGTGATCCGGGGAGTACCCGAGGAAGACACACTGAGTCGAACGAGGAGCCAGCTTATGAGGAGCGGTGGCTGCGGTGTTAGGATAACACGCACACCCGAAGACCCGAAGGTGATCGTAGCGGGGGGAGGTACCGAAGAGAGCATGGTGTGGAGTGGGAGCGGGGCAGGCAACAGAAGGGAGGCGGTTAAGGAGATAGGTGGAGGTGTGAAGACTCTCAGCCCAGAAGGGGGCAGGGAGAGAAGACTGGAACAGAAGAGAGCGCATGGTGTCGTTCGTGGTACGAATCATGCGTTCAGCCTTACCGTTCTGGGAGGAGGTATAGGGACATGACATGCGTAGGTGCACGCCATGAGAGAGGAAGAAGGCACGGGAGGTGGTGTTATCAAACTCGCGGCCGTTGTCACATTGGACGGCCTTGATGGTGAGACCGAACTGAGTGGAGACCCAAGCGAAGAAGTGGAGAAGCGTGGGGAAAGTATCAGACTTGGCACGCAAGGGAAAAGTCCAAGAATAATGAGAGAAATCATCAACCACAATAAGATAGTACTTGTAGCCAGAAATGCTCAGAACAGGAGATGTCCATAGATCGCAATGTACAAGGTCAAATACATGGGTCGCATGTGAAGAAGAGGTAGGAAAAGGAAGTCGAACATGACGGCCCAGTTGGCACGCCTGACACAGGTGCTCATCATGAGCCCGAGTACATGGTATATCGGAACTACGACTAAGCTGTGTCAGGACTGCACGGCCAGGATGACCAAGACGCCGGTGCCATGTAGTGGAAGAAGCTGTGGCGGCAAAAGCGGCTGAAGCGGAGGGCGAAGCGGAAGAAGTGGACACAGGAAATCGGAGGGAGTAAAGGGGCCCGGTGCTGTCACAGCGGAGAAGAGGTCGCCGGGAAGCCAAATCCTTCACAGTAAGACCAGAGGAGTCAAATTCAACAGAACAGGAATTGTCAGTGGTAAAACGGCGAATAGAAAGAAGGTTGTGAACCATGGAGGGAGCAACAAGAACATCAGAAACCCGAAAAGAACCGGGAGTGTGAGCAGTACCCACGGAGGTGACAGGAAGACAAGAACCATTTGCGACCATGATGGACGAAGGGTGGGAGGAAGAAGGAGGGTGAACGGAAGAGAGTATACCAGGGTCGGGTGTAGTATGGAAGGTGGCACCCGAGTCGGCGATCCAGTCCTGACCGACTGGAGGAGTCAGGGCCATGGTGCCGAAGGAGCGTGCCAAAGCAGTCGGGTCCCATCCGACAGGCCCAGGTGAGGCCCCGGGAGGAGGAGCCCACGGCGACGCAAACTGAGGAGGAGCCCATGGTGACGCAAACTGAGCAGCTGGGACAGCGCCAGCGAGCATAGCGGCCGGTGGACGAGGCTCGCCTCCAGTGGCCTGGAAGGGCCACATAGAGATGCGCCCTGACCATGGGTGGGTAAAGGACGGCCAGGGAGAACCCCGTGGAGGCGTCGGTGTGCCCGCTGGTGTGCCCCCACCGCGCCCCCCACCACGTCCCCCACCACGGCGACGGCGGCTGCCACGGCCCCCCCCACCCCCGCTCGGCCCAGGAGGAGGACCAAGAAGGGACGACGGTGGCGAAGCGGAGGGTCGTGGCGGTGGAGTCACAGCAAGAGTGGTCGAGGAAGACGCGGAGCCCGGCGCAGGAAGGGACCCAGGCTGGATGCCCTGAGTAAGCTCCTCCATGACAAGATCATCCCGGACCTGGAGGAAGGTGGGGAAGGGTCGCTGCCGGGTGATCCAGGTGCGGAGGTGGGCGTAGCGGTCGCTGAGGCCGCGAAGAACGTTGAGGACCAAGATCCGGTCCTCCACGGCCCAGCCAAGGTCCCCGAGGGAGTCCGCCATGGTCTTCATCTTCCGGCAGAACTCACCAACGGAGAGGTCGCCCTGGACGAAGGTGCGGAAACTCGCATCGAGACGAAGGGCCCGGGCTTCGGCGTTACCCAGGAACTGGCCCTCGAGCGCCAGCCAGGCCCGGCGGGCGGTGGTGTCGGGGGTGCCGCGGACGAGATCGTGGAGGTCGAGGGAGATGGTCCCCAGGATCCACGACAGGACGATGCTGTCGAGGCGAACCCACGCAGCTGTCCGGGCCGCAGGGAAGGTGTCGGTGAGGACATGGTCGTCGAGGGCGTAACGGCGGAGAATGAGCAGGACCATGTCCCGCCAGCGGGCGTAGGAGGGCGACTCAGGGTCGAGGACGACGGGGACCAAGCTCTTGATGTTCTGAACACCGCCGGCCTGGTAGTGGAGCTGCGCGACAAGTGGATCGGCCGGATCGGTCCAGGCCACCACAGGCGGACGGGGAGCACCGGAGCCGCTATGCTCGCTGGCGCTGTCCCAGCTGCTCAGTTCGCTGCCACTAGGGTTAGCCCAATTGATGAGATTTATCCTCTAATATGGTATCAGAGCCATACATGGGCCTATTGGGCCCTAATACACACAATACACCAACATGCAGGGCCATGGAGCTAATCATATAAATCACTTCCTCTGGCCCTTTGGAGGGTACTGAACCTATACTGTATACTCTTCATGGTAGGAATGTTGCTTCAGGTTCAGCTGTATAATTGTATTCACATTTGTTTTAGATTTACTTGGCCAAGTGTATATAAAAACTTTATTTGTAAGATATTATGTTCCAAGTATATGCAAGAGCAATTGCTGCATTTCTGACCAGAGATACATTCATCATGTTCTGATTTCCAGTTTGTCTAAAGCTGAAGCTAATCTCTACTACATTCTTCCTTGTCAGTTTGTTTTGTACCAGAAATTCTGTATTATGATTGCAAATATCATCAGATATTACACATTGTATATAGCCTTTACTTAAGTAACTTCTGAGATGTAGCCGACAACATAGGGTTTCAGACCTTCTATTTATCCTGAAGTTGTCAATAACTTCTTCCATCCACATTTACACAAAAAAATATATTTACCTTCAAGTGGCAAACTAACACAAACATAGACAGAGAACACTCAGCTCACTCTATCCAATTACAAGGTGCTTATAGCTTCAGCCCCGACAACCAGGCTGTTGAATGTCTCTAGACCTTCACAGATTTGCAAAAAAAATTCTCCATAGTTTAAAAAAAGGCCAAGCTGAAGTTATACACCGAGAAGATTATTACACTTCAGATTAGATGACTTGGACAATTCTTTGTCATTCCAAATGGAGAAACTAAATGCACAATTTTTTGTCATTCCATATCTATGCCTCAAGATTACTTGCTAACTGTTGTATGAACTCCTTTTGGGAGCCTGATGCCTGGCGCTCCATTTCCATTTTCACCCTTTGCTGTCAACAAAGCAGTGAACGAAACTCACACTTGCTGTTCCTCTCTCGGCTGGTAATCTCTTGTCATCCTCAATGTGCGCAACCTGGTCCATAGAAAAGAATGAAATAATATAGAGTAGAATGATCAGTAGTAGAGAATTGGCAAGTATGGTTTCAGTTTGTTTACTTCAGATTCAGAGTTGCTCGAAGGCAGCATGTTGCAAATTACTGAAATTAGCAAAATAACCTGCAACCTATAATTGCTACAGGGAAACCTATGATTAGGTATAAATAAAACCATCAAAGAAATACACTTCACCCTGAAATATCAAGCACTACTCTATATGGTAAGCACACTTTCTTCCTACAAGCAAACCCAGAACATAGTCATCATTATATTTTTTTGCATCACATCTCAGAAATTTATTGTCCACAAACTCTGAACGTGGGGCAACAACTTTTAGTTAAATCAGTGCCATCACCTTAATAGATAATTAAAACAGGGAACCAAACTGATTAACCAACTATTTGTGACAATGCAGTATGGTTTCTTACACAACAAATACAATCTCAGAAAAGAGCAGCATCTGTTAGAACCTGTCATACAGGAAACCATATTAGGTTCTGTTACTTCTTAAAAACCATGATAAAATTAAAATTGAATAATTATATTTATTTCAATAAGATATAGGCAGGCTCAATGTTTGGATTAGCTCCAAAGCATTTACATGAATACATTCCAACAATCTGTTCTCGTTCCCGGCTGCGTGGAGGGATTACCTGGTAGTCGGCGGCGGCGGCGGTGAGAAGATGAGGAGACTAGGTGAGGCGCGGCGGTGGTGCGGTGGATCCGGAGGTGGTCCTCCCCCGCGGACGGCATCCGGTAGATCTGGAGGTGGCCCTCCCCTTTGGCCGACACCCGGTGGATCTCGACGTCGTGGGCAGGAGGAGGAAGAGGGAGCGGGGAGGGTCGTGGAGGAGGGCGCGGGCGGCTTCTGCGCGGATGGGAGCGTCAAGAAGGAGGGAGGGGACGGCTGGTGGGAGAGAAGGAAAGGCTGCGCGGGTTTTGGGGAGGATGCGGATGCTGAAAGCAAAGATGCGGATGCTGGAGGAACCGAGAAGCGTTAAAATGAATAAATTTCTTCTCACTTATGAAAATCAAGTGATAGCTCAATGGTTTGTCTACTACTTTGGAACTTGTACACCACGGTTCAGTTCAGTCATGCATCACAATTTTTTTGCATTTTTTTTCATTTTATTCCTAAAGTTTTACCAGTTTTTTATTCCTAATTTTTTTTGCCAAGCCAGGTTAATACAATTCCAATATATATTTTCTTATGTTCTAACATAATGTGCATGAGTGAATGCTATAGGTTTCAATCATAAATACAAGGATAAGTGTATCACTAGCTTTGTGCATGACAATCCTATATGGTTTTCATCCCGCTATGGTTTAGTATCCTGGTGTCACGAACCCAAACCTTACCTTAGTAAAGATGTCATGCCGCTGCAAAAAGAACGAGTAGCTCAATGGTTTGTGCGATAAATCCTGTCCTTGAGGTGCTCGTTTACCAATTTGCACCGAAACATTGTCTTAGCTCCCACATGATATTACCTCAAGGCAAAGAAGGTGACATTGAACATGATACACCTATATGATATGCCATATATATAGATTTGGTCAACCAAGAATTCAACTTGCCTATTTATATATGCCCCTGGTACCTTTGACCCATTTGAAAAAGGTCATTTCATTGTAGAGTAAGTAAATAGCGAAGCAAATGCCAAAATGTTAGTACAAGTGGTCGAGTAATACCATGGAAATCAAACCATGTGAAAGAAAAAAAGTTTTCCAAAAAATTAGAAAAAAAAATCACCTGATTTGGACAACAAATGCGAAATCTAAACATGTTTAACTTTTTTACGATGGATCAAAATTAAAAAAAAGAAGATCACCGTGAACCGAGCTAGAAGCCGGTGCCGACAAGTGGGACCCGCATGTCAGTTGCACACCGGCCCAAAACTATGTATAAGAATGTTGAAAAGCATGAAGATAAATAGAACAACAAGTACCTCAATGGTTTGTGTGATCTATTGTATAGATGAATGTTCCATACCTCAATGGTTTCTGTGATCTATTGTATAGATGAATGTTTCAGGTTCGATCCCTGCCCTCCACCCTTTTTCCATTTTTTTTCCTGATTTCATTATTTTTCCCAAAAATTAGTTTGGCGCTGTCCGACAGCCATTTACCGCCCATCCTGGGAACAAATCGCATCGTAACCTCCCCACTTCCTCCTTATCTTTCCCATCTCCTCCATTCTTTCCTTTGCCTCCTCCATCTCGGTTCCCACCGCCAGATCCCTTCTACACCTGCCGCCGCCGGTTCCCTTCAGCATCCCGTCGCCATCGGAGGGGCACCAGTGCCGGACAGCCCGCACCCGGATGCCGGATCTCTTCTGCACCCACCACCACCGGTTCCCTTCAGGGTCCCGTCGCCATCAGAGGGGCACCGGTGCAGGACACCCGGACGCCGGATCCCTTCTGCACCTGCCGCCGCAGGTTCCCTTTGGTGTCCCATTGCCATCAGAGGGGCGCCGGTGCAGGACAGCTCACACCCGGATGCCGCAGCGACATGCCTCCCCACCGCCGGTGCTGAAGCCTCAAGGACTCCCGGACTTCCTGTTCCTCAGAGTTACGGTAACGCCTCCAACTTCAAGGTGCTGATTCCATGTTGAATTATTTACTGGATTGCTGGATGTGGAAGTAGCAGATAATTTGCCTGCCTGCCTGCTTGCGATATGGCCCAGCTCCTCCCTCCTCTTCTCGTTTAGTCAAAGAATTGATCAATCAGGGAGATGATAGTTGCCTCTGGATATGACCAATAATTGATTTTCTTTTGTCTAGTTGGAATCTGCCTGCTGTAGAGGTAGAAAAGGCACTTAACATTGATAGAAAATACTTATAATCAGGTTATGATATTTTTTAGACCAAGTTAATTAGGACTTGAATTCGTGGCTTTTAGTTGCTTGTACGTGGAGTGGTTGGTAATCTGAATATTGGTTACTTAACTATGGGATGCAAAGCAAATTGCAGTATCTTTTGCTTGAAGTTAGAAGTGCTCACAAAATGATCGCTGGCTGCGCTTCTGAATATCCTGTATATTTGGTGAGTCATCAGATGGAATCTGCATTTAAAGTGGTCTTTGCTCAGATCCAGACGTCATGAAGCATATAACTGTATAAAGATTATGCGTTTTCTTTACTGACGAAACTGAAATGGCAAACGATGCATCATGACTCACAGAACAGTAATAATTAGTAAAACTACGAAATTGCTATGGTCTTTGATGATTCTTTTTGTTTTTTCTTTGACCTGGTGGGTTTTTCTTGTACTTCTACTTTCTCAACAACTCTGTCATGAAAGCCTTTGAGGATCAATGGTTGTATGGCTCATTTGTTCTGCTTGGGCAATCTGATTAGGGCGAACGGCGCATCCTCTGCTGTCCAGGCTTGGAGCTCTAGCTTATGCTTAGGTAATTAGGAGCCTGGGACTTTTATTGCTTTAGCCATGTGACATTGTTTTGTGCTATTTTTTTTTGAGCCATGTGACATTCTCATGCTCATGTTGGTAATTCAGGCATGATGCTCAAATTACTCTGCACACATTTTGTCTTGCATAAAGATGGAACTCCAATTCAATCCATGCATATTATTGGCAGTGTGGCAATATACTGAATTTTTTTGTATTCAGTTATTTTAAAGTTGATATGGTAGTATGCCATCCTTAATGTAAATAAGTTCATTGCATGATGCTCAAATTACGCTGCATACTTGAATTAGGACTCTTCTATAATCATTTGGTTTTTTAAGTCTTCAGTAGGACTGCCAGGTGGTGTTACACAACTTCTCTAATCAATTTTTTTTCGTGTCTCCAATGTTGCATCTTAGATCTGCAAGACTGATCCCATCATTCTAATAACATTGGGGCTATTAATAGACTGAGCATAGTGGGTGTGTACTCTAGGAAGCATTGTTGTGTCAATAATAGGCTTAAAATCTTGACGTTTAGGATTACTTCTTGCTTATGTTCTGTCATATTTAGCATGCTGATGGAACTTGTAAAAAATTGCAAGCAATACTATTCCTCAGCTTGCTGAAATTCAATTCTGGACATTATGTAATTAGTCATCCACGGGAGCAAGTAAAAATTCCCATTATGTAATTAACCTTCTTTGATTACATTATGTAGTTTAGGAGATATGCCCAAAATACTATTGCTCAGCTTGCTAAAATTCAATTATGGATATTCAGTAGTAATTTAGATTTTTTAGTCATCTTGCTTTGGAATCTGATCTGAAGTTTCCCTACAATTGTGTTGTTTATGAAATTGCATACCTACTATAAAAGTTTAAGAGCAATAGGACAAGTAGTTTTAGAGATATGAATTTTTATTTGAATCAGCTGAAATGGGCAGAATGTTGCACTTTAAGTTTTTCTTTTCGAAGATGTGTTCTACTGTACTAAAATTGTGCTGCTGCCTTTTGCCTTCTGAGATATAATGCACTAAACTATAAGTCCTGATCTTGGTACCCCATGTATATGCAGAAGAAATCCTGGTAAGACCACTTCGAAGGTTAAGGAACTTGAACCTTCAAGAAGAAGAGGATGCAGAACCTATTGAGAATGGGCAGGACAACTTATCAGACAATGAAAATGGGCATGACAACCTAGTAGAAAATGAGAACGATGATGACTTACAGGGTCCTCCTGATATTGATGGATTATTAGCTCGCCTACCGCCCCACCATCCACAAACCCCCATTAAGATAATATGTAAGTTTCATGTTTTTTCCTTGCATATCCAAATGCAGTGTAAAATCAATCTGTTTCATATATGTAGGGCCAAATGGAGAGGTGAGACAAGTTTTAGGGGATTTCAGAGTTTCAAATATAGAGGATTTAGATGGAGGAAAGGTAATTGTAGGTACTGATGAAAATGGTGTCCCAAATGAAAGGTCAGCCTCCATTCTTGGTCAGTACCTTAGACAAACAGCAGAAAAACCATCATTAGCTCCTTTACACATTGAAAGATGGGACAATGCTCTATTCAATACTCACAAGCAACAAATAATCAAGGATGTGGAGGTAAAATTAATCTTACTAGTTCAAGCAAGTACCTCAATTTTCATCCATCCAGTAACATTTACCTCTACTCTTTATAGGAACACTTTCAGTTCCACCGCCAAACGCTGAATCTTACAAGGGATTGGGTGCTACAGACTGTTAACAATAGGTGGCGATCCTAAAATCCAAGTTGAAGAAACAATATTTCAATCGTGAAGAGAGATCTCTATATGAAATCATAAACAGGAAACCAAACAAAGTGAATGAACTTCTATGGAAAGCTCTTGTTGGATTTTGGTGCCGAGAACAACATAAGGTGACATCCTTTTACTTAACATTTATATGCAGTTTGAAAGCAACAAGTGTAACAGCTCTTCATTACTCTTCTACCTTTGCAGAAAGTATGTGTGATAAACTCTAGGATCAAAAGAACAGAAGAATACACACACATCAGGGAGAAAAAGCCATGCTAGGCTGAAAAAAGAGATGGTGAAATATATTCATCCAAAGTTATTTATTATATTCACTATCATCTAATTCAGATTTGTAACGAGCCTCAAGTTACTCTGTTGTGCAGGAAGATAACCAGAAAAGGAAGGTTCATATGCTAGAATTATGGGAGGCTGCTCATAAGAAAAAGAATGGCAGATACACTACCCACAAAGTGGATGCAGTAATGGTACATTTTCTGATCCTAATCATTTATGTTCGATCTGAAATTCTGTTTACCATTCTGTGACGTTCCACTATTTTTATTTCTATAGAATGCGTCATATGAGAAATTAGAAAAAAGGCAACAAAACAACAATGGTAATCTTTCAGCTCAAGATTTTAATGAGGTGTTCAATGAGATAGTTGCTAAGGAGTTAAAAGCATGTGGGTACTATGATGATAAGTACTGGAGTGAAGTTTGAGTGTCTCAAGGTCTAACTTTTGTTACTCAAACTGAGGAAGAAAGAAGATACGAAGAGAAAGTAAATGAAATGGAGAATAAGATGCAACGCATGGGTGGTTTCATGAAGCACTGGCTTGGTTTCATGTTAAAAAAGTTTCCTGAAGAGGATTGCATCAAGGAAATGGTAGCAGATCTACATGATGATGAAGTAAGAATCTATTCAACCTGTGTCATTTCATATTACAATGAACTATATATGTGCCTACCACTTGGAAGTAAGCCATCCCTCTCTGAATTGTTTGTTTTTTCAAGGATGGACTTCTAGAACCAGAAAGTCATCGTGATCACAGCCCTGCACACTCACTTGGTAATGTGCACTGTCCCACAAATGAAGTGTAGGTAATAGAGTACATACTTTACTTCTAATGTACATACCTAGAACAATAATAATAAAGTTTTTGCTAATGTATTCTGTAATATGGTTGTTGACACTTTGCAGCAAGAGACATCCACCCAAGACCGTACGTCTTTACCTAGTGAGCAAACAGTTGCCAAGGTATGCTTTTATTGTTCAGAGCATACAATTAGTTTGCATAGAATTTATTTGCTGCAATTGGGTATTGGGTACATTTGAAATCTGTTTCCTTGTTATTCAGTATTGGGTACGAGCCGTTGGTTTTGCCTTTTTCTTTTATCATGTGATCTTGGTATATCAGTGATTATCATATTTTCCCTATGCAAGAGTGCTATTGATTGTACCTTAATGTATCCACCATAGTTATCAATTTTGAACAAATTCTGCATTTTTATGGTAAAATACATTACTGTCCTGAAATTCAAATTCAGTAATCAAAGGATGAACCATTTTAAAGGCACATCGGCTAATATTAATATTGCTGCAAGAACATTGATATGGGGAATTATATTTTCACAGAACACTGAGTTACTGAAAATGAAAAACAAGACCCAATTTATTTTCTGGTCCGCTATATAATGCCATGACACCACACCTATGTACACCTGATGGTCTGCAGCTGCATTATCCAAACATACTCAGATTGCTTTCTACTATGTTTATCTCTCATGTCAGTAACTCCTAGCCTTTAATTTAATAAAAAAACCTGAGTGCTCTTATATCATCTTCTAAATGCTCCTAACACACATAATCCAATTTTCAAGGGATTTTTGACAACACGTTAGAACAGTCCTTGAAACTTTCTTGCTCGTTGTCGAATTGGCATGATGATTTTACCTGTTCAATGTATACTTGATGAGTGCAACTCAAGGTTGGTTTTACCTGTTTGCTTGAGATTATTTGCAGCAGATTGGGCTGCAGCTGCATGACCAAACAGTTGTAGGTTCAACCCAGCGGCTATCTATGTTACTTGCAAGCTTTACTTCCTTGTTTGTATAAAATCTCCTCATTATGCTGTTTTTAATTGCTGCAGTAAACCAACATGTTTGTGTGGCCGCAGCCGCTGCTGTTTGCTAGCTGTTGCTGTAGCACAGTTGTAGGCTTGCAGTGCTGCAAACTAGCATAGCCAATTTCTTCTGATTTTGCATGCTTTCTGTTTGTACCTGTCATTTCAGGCACCATCATATGTTTCCAACTTGCTTGAAAGTCTTGGTGCTTTGAGTTTTCTTTAGTAATATCTAGCTCATCAGGAACTATTATGCATGCATGCATTGGAAACTTCGACCTGAACCAATGATCTTGTCAATCGATTGAAGCTTCTTTAATTTATTTGGCAATCAATTGAAGCTTCTTTAATTTATTTGGCAATCAATTGAAGCTTCATGATTGGTTTGGAATATAATAATGGTTGGAGAGTTAACTTGGAATAGTAAAGCTATGGATCAGTCTATGTTTGAGTGTTACTGTTTGCCATAGATTGGCTGCAAGGCTGCAAGTTCTAGCGCTAAAAGCATGATACGTTCTACTTCATTTCTGTGATAGTGCCTTGCTAGCGCTAAAAGCATGATACATTCCTATTCCTATTGTGATACATTTACTTTGGCCATATCTAGTTGTCTACAAACTCATACTGCTATCTACGCTGTGGCTGCAGGAGGCACATATTCAGAGTTCTATTCATGAAGGTAATGGTAATGCAGCCACAAATTTTTCAGAGGAACCCATTTTGACAAACATGGTATGTCTAAGCTAACATTGTAATATTGTTTATAATGAGTGAACTTGCTTTAGTGATGCTGTATTTTGACTAATATAATTCTTGCCTATTCTAGAGGACTCGAAGAGTTAAAGCCCCTAGTTTGTGTTGATCAGAATCGGTATGCTTCTATTCCTCTTGTTTCTTTTATAGTTAAATTAGTTAAATGTACAAAACTCTTATCTTCATGTTTTGCAAAATGGTAGAACCGTTATCCAGTCCATCTTCTTTCACTAAGAAATAAAGGAAGAATTGTGGCCAATGCGAAGTTAGTGACTACTGATGCCAAACGAGACATTGGAGGAAGCGTGCTTGGAAAGGAATATGTTGGGGTTTATGTTGAAGATCTTGAAAATGTTGACAGTAGAAATAAAGGAGATGAGCTGATACCTAGACCTATTTATGACATTTGTACACTAATAGATGCTATTGGCTACGTCATTGCATGGCCCCGTTCACATGTAAGGTTTTTTTCAAAGATTAAACCTACAATTTCGTAATATCTTCAAATTGTGATATTCATCTAACCCCATGCCCCGTTGCAGGTGAAGAAAGCTACAAGTACAAATCTAAAAAAACCTAGTGATGTAACTTTTCAAGGGAGAAGTGAAGCTGCGATGGAGACAGGGGCAAGAACGGGCAATGAAGCGTAGGCGCTGTTGAGCTGTGCTGCTGTTCGACCAAATGCCGAAAAGGTATAGTGTTGAGATTTTTTTTTGCTAGACTGCTGGTTAAGGGGAGCTTTCTTTCATGATTAGTTCAACCCATACCATATAAACAAAAATATGATTAGTTGAATCTCTAGAGCTATAGGAAAGCAACATTTTAACAGCTAGGATGGGGTGTGATTTGCAACATGATTTTTGCAGACAAATAAAACACAAAGCTCTAAAATGTGATGTTCTCAGTATCCAAAATTCCAAATGAAGAACTGAAAATAGTGCGTGGTACTCTCACTTAAACTGTAGACCTGTAGTGGCTGTAGAACCCATACCCATCCATATTCAGCATTTGCTCTAAAATCTTATGATGGCATCTTTTCAGTCATCAGGCAATGTGCGCTTACAAATTGGTGGTGTATTAGTTCTGACGATAATTTCATACTATTGGTGGTGTTTCTATGTTCCATGGAGTATTTCTGATTGTTGATCCTACACGTCAGGCTTTGGGATGCATGAAAGTTCTGGACATTACAAACAAAATTGTGTCAAGGTTCTATTAGCTGGTGGTAGAAATAGAGTTTACATGGTACAATTTATATGCTGCAAGCATGGAGACAAGGAAATATTGCTTTCAAATTTTAACCTGGAAATCTTGCTTGCTGTCATATGACACACACAAACATCTATTGTTCTTGGATCCTTGGTTGAAACTGAAGTAATGCTTAGTGTTCTGTACATGCAAATCATTAGTGTTGACAATGTGGTAGAATGTACAGTACCATGGCAGAAGTTAATTCTAGTTTAATCAACTATGAGATCTGTTATGAAACTTTGAACATGTACAGTAGCATGGCACAAAGGGTACATTTGGATCCTTTGCCTGATCTTGCCCAGCCTTGCTAGGCAAGGATATGAGTTTGGTAGTTGATGAAAAATCTTGCTTTGCCAGGCAATCTTGCCTCCTCTAGCAAGGAAATGCTTGCCCTGCCAGGAGAGCCAAATCAGCTCTCCTGTGTTGGCAAGGCAAGCGTGCAGTGTGGAGTAGTAATAAAATATGCATCGTGTCTTATGCGGGATCACATTTGCTCTACTGACACATATGCATGGCTGTGCTGTTTGGGCAAGCTTTTTCACTGCCCAAGGCAACCAAACATCCTGTATTTGACTGGTCTTGCCTTGCTTTGCCTTGCCTGCTAGTCTGGCTAGGCAAGCTTGAGCAAAGGATCCAAGCACATCCAAAAGTGAACAGCTTCCTATTTTGTTATTATTTCGCTACATAGTAGCAGATTGAGCTGTCTTCTGCAGAATTATAACATTGCCAATATAGGATGTCCTTTTCATGGACTTTTGATCTGTGTTGCGTGATAGCAAGCTCATTTCTAATCTACTCATCTCTGACTATGGCTCTATTATTTCTTGAGTTTTGGTGTATAGGTGTTATTGCTACTGGTGTTCTTGTGCCCAGGTGAAGAAAGCTACAAGTTCAAATCTTAAACAACCTGATGATGTATCTTTTCAAGGTAGAAGTGAAGCTGCGATGGAGAGAGGGGCAAGAACGGGCAGTGAAGTGAAGCGTAGGTTTTAGTTGCTATTGAAAAAATTTAGAAATAATTGTATGATATTGTCACTTTGTCCGTGTTTTTTTATCAAGGCAATTGTCTTGTTGATAGTACTTTAATTAATGTACTTGTTGGTTCTTGAATGAATTACTCAGTTTCCTTTTGGTGAAGCAAAGAATTAATGTACTGGTATTCTTATGCAATGTCATGGATAATTTATTTAGGCATTATTAAACTATTCAAAAATAAAATGATATATTGAATTTATAAATGCAAATAAACGAATCATTATATATTAATACATACGAAAATAGATGTATCTATAAATCGTCTCTACATTTCTTAATACACAATGTGGTGTTACTATAAAACATGTATAAAATGTGTCTATATATAGACACGTAATAAAAATGTATTTACGATATTGTTTCTACATTTGTTAACATGCAATTTAGTGTTACTATGAAACGTGTCACCCGCCACGTCACTGGCCACATCACCGACCACATCACGTGCCACATCACCTGCCACAACATCCGCCACGTCACCCGCCATATCATCCGCCACGTCACATGCCACATCATCTGCCACGTCACCTGTCATGCTTTACTAAATCGTCTCTATACTAATTACTATGCAATAAGACATCGCTATAAAATGCGTCTATATTAGTAGGCATGTTTTGTATACGTATCTATATATCGTATCTATATTTATTAATACGAAATGAAGCATTACTATACTACGTAACTACACCACTAGAGACGTTTCATACATGTGTCTGCAAAATTGTATCAATATTTTTAGATATGCATCTAACGTGTTTATAAAATGTTTCTTTCTTTTATAGCAACGCCAAAAGGTTTCGTCTCTACAAGGTCTGACACAGTACGTACGAAGATGCTTCTAACACGCTTTATGAAAGCGTGCCTACATTGACATAGAGATGAAATAAAGCGTGTCTAAACTCTAAGTCTGGCGTAGCTACATGGGGGGTTTTCTAGTAGTGATAGGCATCACAGGCAGTTCATATAGATATATCGACCACATCACAATTGCAAATGAACTTCACAATCACAAATACAAATAAAGTTCAGAATCACAAGTACATGGTTCACAGTCGTCAGGCTCATCATAAATGCAAATAAACAAAGTCACTGTGACCACGGTCGCTCTCCAGGCTCATTCGATGCTGCTGATTGATTCTGCATAAAGAAGAGATAAATCATTCACAGTGATTGAGAATGAAACATACAACTATTAGAAATAAACTAGCAACTAGAAATAGTGATTAATTCTGCAGAAACTAAAAGTAGCTAAGTTACAGTGATTGAGAATGAAATAGTGATTACAAGGTTAACTACAAACTAGAAATAAACTAGAAATTAGAAACTAGAAACATACGCACATCACAAAGGAGAAAAGATTGATTCTGCATAAACTAGAAACGGTGATGATAAGGTTGTGAAGTGACTCACAGTGCTGGGTGGAGTATTTGGAGCAGGTTGAGGAAGAGGGACTGGCATCGGTGGTGGAGGTTGACCGATTGTAGCTTAAACACCCCTCATCATTTCAAACATCTGCAGTCGCTCTGCCTCCATCCTCTACTGCTCTTCCTCCATCCTCTGCTGCTCGGCCTCCAACCTCTGCTCAATAGATGCCTCTAGTTCCTCCTGTTGTCTCCTTTCTTGTTCTAGCTAGGCCTACAAAATTTCATCCCAATGTTACAATGCAATGCAAAAGTATGTAAAAATCAATGAATGCTGAATAAAACATAAATAACCTGGAGTTTGTCCATCTAGAACCGTGTAGAGTCTGGCCGAGGGTGTATCGTCACGCTGGAACTCGTGCTCTATGCTCGAAGCTGAGAGAGAGAGGGATTACAGGCTGTATCGAGTGCGATGTCGCCAATCCAATACCGGCCATGCTTCTTGCCTCCTCCTGCCCTCATGACCACTTCTCCATCAAGGTCATGTGCACTCGGATCATAGTCTGTGCCATGGACCGCCCTTGCCATTGATGTGTATCCATCGAGGCGACTGTGGATGGTCTCGTTGCTGTACGCCGATGGCGGGTCATTCCGATTGTAGGCAACGCCAGCTATCCCCTTTCCCTTGTGGGCCAAAGCATTGGCCTTGAACTGGGAGCAAGGTTCGCCACCATTTGCCGCTGACTGCGAACAAAAAGCAATATGATTAGAAATTATGCAAAATTGAGTGTTAGAATAAAGAAATGCATTTGCGTACCCATCTAGCCGCGTATCGTGAGGGGCTGAGGTTGCCTTGATGGTGCGGTGGACCTCTCATCATCAAATGCCGCTCCCGGCAAGCGTTGTGATGTTCCTCCCACACAGGGTCACACTTGTCCATGATCCGGGCCCAGCACTGCAGATCGTGGGTGCACCACCATGGAGGCACCTACGTCATCAAGTATATAACATATAAGAAGATGAAATTAAGCGTAATGAATCTCTGAAATAATAAGTATGAATGTTCTATATTTACCTATAGGTATTGTTCTCGGGTTAGCTTCATGGTTCTAGCGTCCCTTTTAGTGACCCTCTCTCCAAGGTGTTCCACATGGAATTGGATCACAGCCTGGACGCGCGCCTCGTAGTGCATGTCCTTGACGAGTTTCTTGGCGGCTTTGTCAGCCACAGCATCTGCCTTGGCCTCGTATCCCAGCTCGCATCTAAAGAAATTCTGCATATAGACACGATCTATCCGGTCATTATTTCAAAAATGTCCAATCAATGCGATGTATTGAGCAATGTAGTGCGAGAAAGACTTACCCACAACTCAGCCTTGACACGCTCAGCCTTGTTGGCAAATACCCTTCCATCCCGATCAAGGGTGTCAGGGGCGGCAGCATAGTGGGCCCACATGTAAGTCGGCTCGAGAGTTCCGCTGAACCGCACCATGCCAAGGAACTTTTCCTTGATCAAAAGACCAAGGACGCCGTTCACATGGCATGCGTGATCACCCCCACTAACCTTCCTCCAACCCTGCCCAAGTGATTAAGATAAATTATTAGTTTCTATTGTAATTTTGAACATCTCAAATGAAAAATTAGTGAGAACATCTAAAGTTACTTACCGATCTCCATTGGGTCGAATCAGCGAGCGTCTTTCAGGAGGTATCTGGTCGCCTCGGGAGGGTCGAGGGACCTCGCAACCACACACACGACGAAGTAGAGGAAGAGGTACCCCCTGCCTCCTCCTCCACCCTTGCCTCCTCCTCCACCTGTACCTCCTCCTCCTCAGAGGATGAGTGAGTGGAAGGTACATCCTCAGACCTAGACATCGATGAAGGTACAAGCGACTCTGGCCTCGTCCTGCCTCCACCCTTCCCTCGACCCCTGCCTCCACCTCTGGGTCTACCCTGAGGTCTCTTCCCGGACCCTTCAGCTACATCAGACCCTGTACGCATCACTTTTGAGTAAAGCAACACTAAACTCCTCATACCGCCCACCATTGTTCAATCACCTGCTATTAAAAAGAGTAAACCCATTAGCACAGATAATACATCAAAATAGATGCAAAATAAACAAAACATACTTAGAAAATAACATGGTATGACAAATAATAAATCAATTAGTATGGATCATACATGTATTAGAAATAATCATCATCATCGGGATTAGCTAGATCATAAGTCTCATCATCACTATCACGCATGTCGATATAATCATCCCCATGCTTCGAAGGAGGAATGTCGTCATCACCGTTATTGCTTAAATGTAATCACTGAAGTAATTCAAAGTCCTTCACATTCTGAACCTCATCTCTGGCATCCTCGTCAGCACCACTTTGATTGTCTACTTCCATACCTTGAGCTTCGGTTAAGTCTATCTCACAATTCCATTCGAGCCCATCTTGAAAGAACTCTCTGTCATATGTTTTGGGTCTATGTTGTAATCTCCATTGTTTGGGATAGGTAATTTACCATGTGGCGATACTTTGTACACAACATCCCAACCCTTAAGATAGTCGACGGTTTGGCACGGGTATGAGAGATAATAAACTTGTGTGGCCTGTTGAGCCACAATATAGACATCGTCTCCTGGTAAGACGGATGATTGTCAAATTTCGACTAGCCCAAGATTAGGTGTCCGTCTCACTACTTCAGAATCAAACCAATGGCATTTGAATATAACGGGATTAAGAGGTTTGCAACCATGAAACATGAGTTTGTATATTTCTTCAATTCTTCCGTAATACTCAACCCCATCTAAGCTTGGTGTAAAAACTCCAGTATTTGTGGTTCTTCGATTGGGCCAACTTTGCTCGTGGCTTGTTGTGTGAAAGCGATATCCATTCATGTCATAACCGGTAAATGACCTGACCCTATAGGCACAACCATCGGCAACCTATCTCAACTCAGCACTCATAGACGCATCGGTTTGTCCCTACAAGTTCAAGCAGGGTAGTTCGTTATATTAGTCGCACGTATGAGCAACTTGTAATGTCAAACTAAGTACGAGCCAAATTGGACAGTACCTGCTGTTTGAACCAAGAAATAAAATCAGGCATTCCATTTCCCGCACCATCTCTAAGAAGGGTCGAAGCTTCCTGCAGGGTAGGTTCCCTTGATTCACGCCATAATTGTTCATGAAATTCCCTGTACCAACAAGAAACAAGGGAGTTGGACACAAAATTGTGACTATTTAAGAAATAGTTTGTTGAGAACTTACAACATGTACTGCTCCACTTCAGATAGGTTGGTCAACACATATAGCATAATAGTGCACCACCCTTCATGTTTCAAGGTCTTGTTAGTCGCACCACTTGCACTTCCTAGTTGCCCTCTAAAAATACAAAGGTTTGATTCATCTTCTGCGTCGCCAGCATTGTAACGAGGGGGTGGATTATGCACGCTAGGAAGTTTGTCAGCATAATATTTTGTTGTGAAGTTTGACACCTCCTCCAGAATGTATGCCTCTGCTATGGATGCTTCAATTTTGCATTTATTTTTACATTTAGTTTGAAGAACCTTTTGAAATCTCTCAATTGAATAGCACCAATGGCCCTACACAGGCCCCCCATTGGCCTCATACGAGAGGTGCAAAATCAAATGCTGCATCAGATTGAAGAAGCCAGGTGGAAAGATCTTCTCTAACTTACAGAGCAACACAAGCGCTATTCTTTCCATGTCTGCAACCACGGTACGAGATAACTCCTTAGCATAAAGCTAGCAAAAGAAATTTCTTAACTCCGCCAGCACTATCCAAACATGCTCAGGGACATAGCCTCGAACCATCACCGGCAATAACCGCTCAAGCCATATGTGGTAGTCATGACTCTTGAGCCCGTTGATTCGCAAAGTAGCTAAGTTCACTTCCCTCTTCAAATTCGCTGCATACCCATCAGGGAATATTAATGTTTGGAACCATTCTAATACTTCCCTCCTTTTGACCCTCGTTAGAATGAAATCGGCCTTAGGCTTGCTCCATGACTTCCCACCTCCGGGAGGCGCTATGTCTAGCTTTGGTCTATTGCATATCCTCGCTTGATCCACTCTAGCCTTAACATCCTTTGTCTTATCAGGAATGTCCATGATTGTACCAAAAATTGCCTCGGCGATATTCTTTTCAGTATGCTCTACATCAATGTTATGTGGAAGAAGAAGATCATCAAAATAGGGGAGGTTCCACAAGCATGACTTGTGAGTCTAGGCATGTTGCTCACCATATCCCAGAAAACCATCTCCTTGGTCATTGACCTCGAGAGCGTCTAACTGAGCACGAACCGCGACACCAATCATCATCTGGGGTGCAGGGCCTTCAACTACTACATTTTTTATAAAGTTCTTCATGTCTCGTCTCAATGGATGGTCAAGAGGGAGGAATTGTCAATGTTTGTCGAACAAAGAATACTTACCACCCTTCGTCAACCAAATGAGCATCAGAGACGCCTTGCATACTGGGCATGGGAACTTCCCATGAACACACCAGCTGCAGAATCTCCCATATGCCGGAAGTCATGCAGAGAGTACTGGTACCAAACATGCATTTTGAAGTTTGTCTTTGTAGCTCGATCATATGTAAATACCCCTTCCTCCGAAGCATGGACCAAATCATCAACCAGAGGTTCCATGTACACACTCATATTATTCCCAGGTATTCAGGAATGATCAACGACAAGAATATGTTCTGTCATTGAAAGAGGATGCTAGGGGGGAGATTGAAGGGGATAATGAACATGGGCTAACAAGTGTACGAGGCAGCCGCCATTCCATAAGAATTGGACCCATCTGTTGCCAGTGCAATACGTACATTATGAGCCTCTAGAGCTTTGTCACGATGAATCATATCAAACCTTGTCCATGCTTCACCATGGGATGGATGTACCAGCTTCTCAGGATTGTATCGACGTCCGTACTTGTGCCATGTCATCTATTTTGCGGATTCCACATTCATATAAACTTGTTGGATCCTCGGTATGAATGGAAGGTACTGTGGGATCTTCACAGGGATTGCGAGCTGCCTCTACTGACCATCACCAGAGCCTACCTCCAGGAACCTTGAGGATTTACACTTCAGACAGTACTTTGATTCTGTATGTTCTTTTCTAAATAAGATGCATCCCTTCAGACAAGCATGTATCTGCTCATATGGCATCTTAAGTGCACAAAGAACTTTCTTTGCCTCATACATGCTCTTTGGAAGAATGTGACCATCCGGGAGCAGGCTACCATAAACTGTCAACGTAACATCGAAGGCTTCTCAACTCCAGCTAAATTGGGACTTTACAACCATTAGGCATGCAATGGCATCCAGTTGAGAAATCTTGGTATGCCCATGAAGGGGTTGTTGTGCCACAGACAACATATCGTAGTACGCTTTTGTGGTTGGCTCTGGCTCTTCCTCCCTACATCCTTCATCGAACTGTGCTTCATGAAAGTCATATAACATGTATCCTACCCAGCATCATAATCCTCGATGCGTTGTCTCACGACCTTGTCTCTCATATGATCGGATTCACCATAGTAGATCCACCGGGTATAGTCTGCCATAAATCCATTCTTGCAAAGATGTTGACCCATGACCTCCTTTGTTTGTCGACGTGAGATTGCACAAATACTGCAAGGACACCAAGTGACACGAGGTCCTTTAACCCTTACAAATGCTACTTCCAATAAAGCATCGGTCTTATGAATCCATGCATCGGTCAATGAACCCTGACTAGAGCAGCCCGTGTACATCCACTCACAGTCATGCATCCTCTAACATATCAACTAGTAATATAAAAATCAATTGCATCTACAAGTTCCTATACTGTCTAATAGGTGAAGGTAGGTCCTAATCCTACCTGAGGATGTGTAGATGGGGTTAGTTTCAATGCTCTACTCCTATTCGAGATAGAATTTTGGCAACACCTCCCCGCTGTTCTGCAATACACGTCCTACTAACGGACATCGACGTGGCGGTTCTATGCTGAGTGCCTCCCTTTGCCGAGGGTTTTCTTTTCTCATTTGCCAAGTGCCAAACTTTGCCGAGTATTTTTTCCCTCTTTTGCCAAGTGTTTTTGTGTTGGTCCTTTGCCGAGTGCCCGATAGAATGCTCTTGGCAAACATTTTAGCACTCGACAAACACCCAGTTTTCGGTAGTCCGTGATGGAGGCATGGTGCCCAGGCCTGGCAGTGACGCCGCCGCAAGTTGCCACGAGTGAAGGTGACGCCATGAAAATGACGACAAGACGGTGTGCTGCCGATGAGGACGATGATGCCCCGAGGCTGTCGGGCTAGACAACCTGCCGCCAAGGTAGATGCCGCCGCCGTGGGGCTGTTGGAGGTTGACGATGACGCCGCTACCAGGCTGTCGGGCCACGTTGGAACAACAAGATGCTACTGATGCCAACAACACCACGGAGCTGCCGGGAGCCTGGGAAGAAGAGAACGGAGCCGGATCATGACGCCACTGCTGGACACTCTGGAGATGGTGCCGATGAGATTTACACTGCAGGCTGCCGAGGGCGCCATGGAAGACAATGACGATGCCATGCTGACCGGCCGGAGGCGACACGACGCAGCCACGATGGTGCCATGCCATCGTGCGACCCACACACGCCGACGGCCAGAGGTGCTCGTACGCGCAGCTAGAAGACCGACGCCCTCAAGCATGCATGCAAGCAAGAAGACTCAAAAGGCCATGCACGTACGTACGTGCATGAGGACTACCTACAGATGACTAGGAGACTAGCAAGGAAAGCTCTGAAGGACATGGCCACTCCGTGACTCCACCGATCACTTCGTCCGCGTCGACCGTGGAGTAGCAACGCCACCAACCCATGACGGCTAGGCCACCCCGGCATGAGGCTACCGAGGAGCTGGATATGATCGACGTCGCCACTGACGGCTTGAGGATGCCAGAGGTGCTGTCGTGATGCTGCAAGGTTACCGGAACGGAGGAGCCGCGCCAGGACAACCAAGACGGCGACGATGCGGAGCTACCAGAGCCGAGGGACAAGGTGGCGCTGCTGCTGCTGCTGCTGATGATACCCCAAGGCTGCCAAGCACGGAAGACCGGTGCCAAGACAACGACGAGGCCGCGTGGATGCCGGAGCCAACAAGACGGCGCGCTGCCGATGAAGATGATGATGACGCCACAAGGCCGCCGGGCAGCCCCTGGGACAACCAAATTGTGGTGACGACACCAGAGCTGCCGGGAGCCTGGGACGACGAGAACGACGCTAAGATGATGAGACCACGTTGGCGCCACGTGGCTGCCGGAGGTGACAAGAAGGCGCGACCAACGACACGACGCCACAGGCTGCCAGGGATGGCGCTAATATAAAATGATGCCCTAGCTACCAGATGCCGTGATCTGCCATGGCAACTCGGTGCTTGATGGTATCTGGGAGCATCATCCTTCGTGGGCAGGAGGTCAATCGCCGCATGCCGGTATGCTTGGACATGCACGTACCAGTACGGAACTTCATGTGCATGCACGTGCATTACTACCACAAGCTAGAAGATTATCTGGCCCTGGGGTCCCAAGCAATGCAAGTTGATGCTCTATTCCCTTCTCATCTCTTTTTGCACGCTGCGTACATGCATGGATGGATGGGAGCTGGAGAGCTAGTACCGCAGGAGGTGTCGTTGGGTGTGCTCACGGCCACATCGTGGGCCCGCGATGGACGTCCAAGAGCCGTGATGCCCGAGTACTGCCCGCACGTTGCCATACATGGAGGCGCCGTCGGACGATCGTGGCGTTCTCCTGCGAGTGTTGGAGCCGATGCCTTAAGCTGAGAGTTTTGGTGCATACGTCGGCGGGAAGAGTCATTGCACTTACCTGAGAAGAAGCTTCAAGAGGAGCATCGGCCTGGTGGGTAGCAACAAAGGTTTCTTTTATAATGACAGACTAGATCGGCCGCCGGTTCACCGTCGTCATCACGGCCGCATTCGTCTTCTCTGGCGCCTTGCTCATGGGCCTCGTCGGCGTCTACGTCACACTAATTTCGTTGCCGGCGTAGGCGTGGGCATAGTCTGATGATCGCCTTCACCAAGGTATTCCCTGCATTGTCTTACGACTTCGGCACTTTTTTCTTAGAGGTCATCATCAGCATCGGTATCCTCCTCGGCTGCGCCTCCAATTATGTCTTCGCTCGCCCGCCGTTCTACCTCGGTTGGCGTATCATGCACAGCATCAGCCCTGTGCCGTCCCTCCTGCTATCGTCGAGACGCCGGAGGAGGTTGCAGGAGCGCCTGGTTGATTTGGCATTGATCGTATTCATCGAAACCAGAGTGTCTGGCGGGTGCGTGAAGACAGTTACTCTTTGGCTTGGCCGATTGTTTTTGAGAGTTCATCGGCCAAGGAGTTCCATTGGCTCATTGGGGTTAACTTCCTCTATATTTTCCTCAATAAGGAGAAAAGTTTTTCCTGCATAAAAGGATCAACGGCTGAGGGATGGACTTCTTTCTCTAGAGCATGGATTGCTGATGGAGCAGTGTTATCGATGTGTTGCTTTTTTGTTTCTGATGGCCGATAACGATGGCTGGAACAATTCTTGGGATCACTTTATTCAGCCGATGGAGTCACTTTATTCAGCCGATGGAGTCACTAGGTCCAAGAAGTTATTTCATCTGCTTGTTTCTGATCGGAGTAGTGAACAGTCAGAAGTTCAACCGGTTGAATTCAATCAGAACTCATCGCCTCAAGAGAGACGATTAATTTCGAAGCATGGAGCATTCATACTCAACTGGAGGTTGGGCTGGCTGTGTGTTGACACTTAAGTTTGGCCGATAAAATTCCATGTCTGGTTGAGGAGAAATTATTAATACAAGGATTAATTTGTTCGGCCAAACAGGAAGAGATAAGCAGAATAAAGAAAGAGCATGCACGGAGGATAGGGCCAGCACGTGCACGTGAAGATGATTAGAATAAAAGAAGCAAGTTGCCGCATGGGAAGAAGGAGTACATGTTAATCACATATGCGGATTGGTATGGGTCGGAAGAAGCCTTATTAGAGTGGTTTCTAATTAAGGAAAATTAGAGTTCATGTATCTTAATATTTTTCTTTTATTTTGATGTTTATTGTTAGGCAAGTATTTGTACTGAGTCATTATTGTAGCTGATCAGGAGGTATTAATCTAGGCCCCTAGCCATTGTAAAGAACGTCTATCAACCAATATATCAATATTATTTCATCTAGTTTACCTACCAGTTACTGATTCTCCCCATATCATGTAAGGCTGCATTGTTCGACCTCTTGCTACATGTGGTATAATCAAATTTATCTTACCTTGATTAAGATCTATCGGCTAGCTTATCTTCTAGATCTGTTGGGTTGCTTCAATTGCCATATTATTAAGAGTTCAACAGAGTGTGCTTCATTAGTCGGTAGTTTCTTATTCTTGACCTCTACTGAGCTTTTACCGAGCTTTTATCTCGTCGCATCTAGATTCATCGGCTAGTGACTTTTAAGTCTACCACCCGGCTGCCGGCGCTGTCTCGGTTAGGTCTAATCCGACTGGTGATGACTCTAGATTAATTGTCATCAGCTTGCTAGTTCTATTTATGACGATTTATTTGTTTGGCGGTTGCTCAACCAGTCATCAGCTTGTAGCCTTTAATTTACCGCCCTGCTCCGACCGACGGTGACGCTAGATTAATTGTTATCACCTTGTTGATTCTATTTGCCGGTCGATAGGCGCTTGAATGCTTAATTCTCGCATTGGCCATTGGTCGTCAGCTCTTTGTAATTCAATTATATCATCTAGCCGACGGATCTTTATATATTTTATTTGTCCAAGTGTCGTATCAGCTCAGCATTGTGATTGTATTAACTGGCTGGTACGTCATTGTTACACACCTTGTCATTTGAATGGTCAAACTGACTGGCACACCCTGAACTTGAAGATGCTTAGGATCTGCACTGGAGTTAAGCAGATCTCCAAAGCCTTCTGCAGCGCGCGAGTGATCATCAGCTGATTTTTCACGTCAACACATATCTTGTCTTATGTGGGTTGTCTTAAGTGCTTGTGGGCTATTTTAGAAGCACTTTTGGTTAGGGGTGGCTGAGAAGTTCACCGTTGGCTTTTGATCTTGTATCACGACGTGATGCTTATTATGTATGGTGTCCTATGTGCAAAACTTGTGAACCTTGCTGGCTGCAACTTGTTAAGTTTAATGTTGGTTTCATTGTGGTTCATGTTCCTTTAAATTTCCTTAATGTTATGATTCATTTGTGCTAGTTTATATCATGTTCATTTACATTCCTGCTTGCTAAAATTTCTGTGTGAGCCCAATATATTGTTTTCAACGATGTGAGGAGACGTCATATTGCATCCATACATTACAAACATGTTTTTCCACATATGGGTTATCTTTTGGAGCAAATATACTATGATTTCGTTACTGTTTTGATGACCAAATCTGAGCCAAAACCAAGTGATATACTTGCTGTCCAAAATCTGTCCATGCCATCTCTATAACTTCTAACACTATGCATGTGCTCTTCTCAAGTATTTCCAACTCGGGCTCTTCTTAAATTGGGGTGAAAATTGGGTGGTTCTTATTGACTCGGGGCTAGGTTTGTTTCAGAGGTTGGCCCCCTGATACTTTTACAACTACATAGGGAGAAACATTTGAACAATATTGTCAGAATATTGGCAATTTGAACATTAGATGATAGATTGTTTATCTTATTGTGTTTTATTTTTGCCACTGCTTATAAGACATTGCGAAGATTTACAAAAGAATAGGAGTTGCAACAAGTTCTCCCATTCAAGGAGTTGGATCTACCACTTCATCACAACGGAAAAGAATAGTCACTGCTGGGGAAAGTGCCTTCAGTACCGGGTCCAACCAGTATTGCTAAGTCGGTACCAAACGGGGGTCCTTTAGTACTGGTTCAAAAGGCCCCTTTAGTACCGGTCGGGAAGATCAATCAGTACTGAATTCTTTTTTCTATTTTGTTTCTTTTCTGTTTCTTTATTATATATTAGTATTTTCTATTTGTTTCTTTTACATATACTAGTTCTAATATGCAATATATATAAAGTTGTATTTGATCTATAATATTACATTTGAGATAATATTATACATAGACATATTGTGCATACACATATATGAAAAATATTACATTGCATCAACTCTCCAAGTTCAACATTTTGGATCAACTATTCTGAACCCGAGTCTTGATGGTGATGCAGATTTGATCCATCATTATCAAATTCTCCATCTGGATTTACTACCTCGTCCAGAACAAATCCACTAAGTTGTTCTTGAATTGCCCTGATTTTTTCCGTCTCAAGGAGTTCTTCCTTCATGTGTACAATCTATATATTTAGCAAAGGTTATTATATTACATCAATAGATCTACACAATTAGAACTAATTTATTGTTAAGAAATTTGTATACGTAGTCTGAATTCATGGTCAGTTATACGCTTGGGACCTACAAAGCCATGGATGAACTCACATACGTAGTATCTGCATAAATTATTTCCTGGGTTATGTCTCAAACACTATACACATGGCAAAAGAAGTTATAAAATATTTGTTGTGTTCAAGGAAGTGACATGAGATGTGCAAATTCAATACATACTAGGAATTCAAAGTGGATATGAAGTTGCTCCTTGAATTCACCTGAGTGGTGTTGACGGAAACGAGCCCATGCTCCGTTAAGCATTTCTATGAGGTCGGTGTATTGATTTCGTGGTCTCCTTAGAGAGTCTAAGAGATGGACCATGCCTCAATCAACCACGATAACAAGAAGCATCCAGTGGAAGTTGTACATATATGTATAGTGAAAAGCTATTTAGTCTTATTTTTAACTACTAGTTCGAAAAATAAAAGAGATGGGAAACACGCTCACTTGAAGTTGTACGACAGAAGTATGTACTTCTTGTAATGTTGCTTGTCCAAGAAATTATATATATTCTTCAAGGTCCGATTTTGTTTATCAATTACATTTGCCTCGTTTATAACATCTGGGTCCATGAAACCGACGTTATACAATCCTATCCTCCGACAAGCTTGAATCTCCATCCTGCATGATACAAAATAGAATAGAAGATAAGACATCGCACAATGACTAAAGCGGGGATTTTGAAGTTAGAGCAAAGTAAACACTTACAGAACCTAGGAACTGATGAGTGATTTGTCAAGTGCGTCTTGATTGTAAAGGAAATAAAGTTCCTCGAGCGGCACATTTATAATGGCATCACCAAGGAAATAATACTGATCTCCAATCTGAACTTTTAGCATGAGTAAACCGGTGGCTGAAGCCTCCATGTACCATTGGTGCAATTTGTACATCTTCATTGGAAGATGGTCCACCAACTGCGGCTACAAAAGCTCTTTCCCTAACTCAAATTTCTATTTACCAGCCCCAAGGTGCTTTGGGATGTGATCCTCCCCTCGATGTTGAGCTGCGGTGAGATTTGTATATTTGGCGAATAGAAGCAGGTTCTTATCCAACTCCGAAAGCACCTGGAGCAGGGCAATCGATTGGTTGGATTGAGTTCCGAGCTGTGGAATACTTGACCCACTTTTTTTCTTCTTCTAAAAAGCCTTTGTAATTGTACGGTCGTAGTCAGATAGCAGTGGTTTCTCTGGCTTTTTCTTTTTCTCCAACTCCATACCTCTAATGAAAGCCCGAAATTTAACCTTATCAAGTGGTGGATCTTTCTTAATAGGAGGCTTTGGTGCGATGTGAGATTTAACCTAAGCATCCACTACTACATCAAGTTCTGCATCAGTCATATTATTAGGTTTCTTAGGCTCTGGTTGCTTCCCTTCCGCTTCTTCTTCTTCTTCTTCTTTGTAGGCGTAGTAGGCGGAACTGAAGGCGTCTTTCGCCGTGTAGCCTTGCTCATAATAGGGGGAGGTGGACTTATGCTAGGATCCCTATCAGCTGATGGAGAGCGTGGACTCATGCTAGGATCCCTGTCAGCTGGTGGACTCATGCTAGGATCGCTATTAGCTAGTGGAGAGGGTGCCCTAGTAGATGGCGTAGGTGATCTTGCCCTTGAGCCTTGAGGAGATGATTCCAAGGTCAAGGGATTCAGTGCGAAATCCTTATGTAGCACTTGGACCATAGAATCCAGCTGGGGCTTCCGTGGAAGTGACGCTAAGAGGGGCTTATGTCAACATTAACCCCTAATGATGCAGATGCTTGTTCACTGGCTTGTTTGCTAAGATCTATATCCACACGCGGGTTGATTGCTTCCTCCGTTCTTGCCTCTGTCAATGCTACGTGTTCTTGCAACTCTCGCAGCTGTCATGCGTGTTCGGCCTTACTTCTTTGGCGACTTCTGTAGGAATCAATGTGCTCACGAAAGGCAAACTTCCATGGAATTACTCCTTTGCCTCGGCAACATCCAAGGTGTTCTAGATTACCTTGTGCCATAGTCAGCTCATCCTTCTCTCAATCAAGCACGAAAGATCCTTCAGTTGTAGCCTTTATTAACTCAACAAGCCTCATAGCCGCTTCTCTTAATTCTTGGCCGAACACAAATGATCCATCTTCAGGATTGAGCGTGCCACCATGAGCATAATATCAATGATTTGCTTGCTCCGACCATTCGAGAGTCGCCGGTACTATTCCCTTAGCAATTATGTCGTCTTACATCCTCTGCCATTTGATGATCCTCTTCTTGTAACCTCCTGGCCCAAAATGATGAAAGTATTTCTTCTGACGAGCATTGTCGGTGTTGGTTTTACTTGCCTTAGTGCTCTTTTGCGACTGCTCAAACTGCACAAATGAATCCCAGTCACCTCTTAACTTCGGGTGCTTCATGAAATCTGGTGTAAGGGCCTTCTTTATGTAGTCTTTAATCAGGTTCTTCTTGTACATCTAAAAAGCAATTACACCCTTCTGAAAGCCCCAATCTTTCACTTTTTGTTCATCTACACCTTTGAACATGAAGTTTTCTTTTATCTGCTCCCATATCATTTCCGTCTCTTGCTCAGGGACCGTGCTTGTGGGGACCACACTCTCATCAATTTCAGGGCTTTTCCAATTTTGAAAGCTTATTGGGATGTTATCCCTAACAAGAAATCCAATTTGATCTTAGCATTGTCTAGAGTAGTTGGTTCACCCTCTTCATTAATTTCTGTGATGATGATGCGGCCCTCTAACTTCTTCTTCGGGCCTCGTTTCCGTTTAGGCCTGCTCGATCCAAAGGGCTGAAAAATGAAAGAACTATTAAATCCCAATAATCTTGATAAGTAGAGAATTCAAATCATATTTACGTATTATAATTGTTATACCTCACCTTGTTGTCAATCATTGCCTCCCTTGGCAATTGGTTGCTCCTCATTTCCATCACCAGATATGTTGAGGTAGATGTCAGTCTAGCTGTGATGGACCTCTTCATTTGGCGGATCAATCGTGCGACCTTGAGCAATCAAGTCCATTAGGTATTCCTCATCCAATCGGGCCTGCTCATCCTCTGATCGTGCCATTGTAACTAATATAAAATAAAAAGAATTATTCTAAGAATGACTAGAACTTATATAATTTTCAAACAATAAATGACTAAAAAAATAAAACACTTATATAATTTGTTACAATAAATAAGTACAACAATATTTACTGTGAATTCCTAGTAAATGACAACAAAAAAAGAATGACTAAATAAAACTTATACATTTTGTAACAATAATTGACTACAGAATTAATGACTAATATTTATACATTTTGTAACAATAATTGACTACAAAGAAGAATGGCTAAAACTTATACATTTTGTAAAAATAAATGACTAAAAAAATGACTAATACTTATACAATTTGTTACAATAAATGACAATAAAAAATGACTAATACTTATACAATTTGTTATAATAAATGACTAATCAATGTTGTACATAGATCAAATTACAATTAATAGGCTTTTCCAACAATTTTTCTTTAATTTCTAGGTAATTCAACAATTTTATCCACATTTCTATAATTTATTAAACTACACTCTAGCTTAATTTGTGGCATAATAAAAGAATTATACTAAGTAGTAAGGCAGTTTAAAGTA